>NW_026707049.1:0-135216 GCF_024137745.1 Phymastichus coffea | reverse complement strand
CTAACAAAGCAGTCTCGAGCCAGAGTTAATCACGTCCAGTCGTGTCACAGTTCAAATCTTCTTCAGAATTACGTACAATTTTGTATTCGGTTCTTTTCTTACAGTTTTCATCTCATTTTCTTGTCAACCAGTTTTTATTATCATTATTTCCTAAAATCAGAATATTTATTGCAACGGTAGTCGATTCAATTAATCGAACCGTTCGCGATTCTGATTTTCGCGCGTTAGTTCTAAGTATTGAGAGAGAGAGGGGGCGCGCGATCTTTCAAATTAGCAGTTACGTCTCAGATGTTGTGACAAGTAGATATCGCCGAAGTTATTTGCACTGTTTTTTCCCGCCGACTAATAGTTACTGGTCCATAATAATTACGCGCGTGAGTGCAACAACGAGACCTACAGATTGCAGCGTTTTGGTAGCAGCAGATTTGCAGCTGATAGGTGGTACGAGGCAGCACAGCTGATAACCTAGGACCGGAGGCAGTTGATATTTTGCTGACATCAACAATTACGGCTGATCACCGTAATTGCACCGCAGGGTAGGTGCACCTCCCTTTATTATCGCGTGTCACAATATATTTATTATTTCGTTCAGCCGCGTTAGCGTTGATAATTTTGTATTCGCGCCGAGCGTTAGATCGCGCCAATTTTCGTATCTTCTCTCTCTCTCTCTTTCTCACCGAAAGTTATTTAATTGTAAATCCTGTTCGCGTGCGTCAGTCTTTCGGCCCGATAAAGACTGTAGAGATTTTTATTAATAAAATCTATTAAAATTATTCGCTGATTTCGTCATATAATTTTTCCTAATAGATTAAACAATTGAAATAGGCTTAAGTTTCAATCTGATCATAGCTAGGGGATTAAGTGGAATAGGAGCAAAGTCGATTACACTTAAAACTCATCGTGTGTCACAGGGCACGTGACTTAAGGTGAGTTCAACTCCGCTTGATCGAAGACAACCAAGTTAAGTCAGCTGACGTTAAGGCGAATACACGTATTAACATACGTGTTAACGGAGCGGCGGTTTGCTCTGCATCGTGGAAGTTTGCTCTTAAATAAATTTTTCATTTTGCAGGTTTATCCCCCCGTTACATTATATTCCTTTTATCAGTGATTAACGTATACGCGTGACGAAAGTAACAGCAATAATAAACGTATTATTATATATATATATACGTATATAGCGTACGAACAGACAAATTCTAGTACAATTACTTATTGCAAGGACAATAGTTATTATAAGGACCAGTTAAAATAAAAGATTATATTTCTTGGACAAATATTCTAACAATATACACATATATATACAACTATATAAATTCAAGGACAAGTCTATTAATAATAATAACGAATAAACATTTAACAAGTAAGTAACTCAAGGTTCATTATTATATAACTGTCTTCTTCTTACCTATTTCTGTATAATAATAATAATACTTGGAATAATTACCATTTGGCAAATTCCACGTATTCATTTTGTGTATAACTACATATATATATGTATATATGTATGCGATGGTTAAATTCTTAACTATCTTGGCTTTGGTATTTTGCTCTCGCGACTCTTTTCATTTATTGTTATAAATACCGGTCGGACCAGCGTAATATGATCTTTTCGATTACATAGTATGATAGCCTACGCTGACGAAGTGTTTAAAAATTAAGCACGTCCCCAGATAACATGATATGCATGTGTACAGGATAAATAGTACGTCTGCAATATTTTGACTATATTTAAAAGAACTCGGTTCCAAATTGCTAAAACTCTTGAGTAAGCTAACTTCAACTATACATAATTATAATTAAATCAACGATAAATCGGCTTCAAGAGAAATTTCCTTAACGAATAGATTATTACCTGTAATTCGGAAATATATATAAATTTAGTAGTATATTTATCGTTACGGATAATTTTTCAATAGTTTAAATCGCAGTCCTATTACTACAGTTAATACCTTTGTCTTTAACCAGTAGAGTCGAGACTAATGAGAGTTTCGACCTATATAATTATTTTATTATACATCAATAAATAATCGTGCCTATATTTGCAATAGTAGTAGAAGGACCTCTATATAAATATATTCTAGTTATTTGATCTTTATTTATTTATGTCCCATAAATATACCTATACATAAAATATATTTGATAATTAACTTGCGAGCGTTAAGCGAGCGGGGCCTCATACATAAAGCAATTCACCATATCGAGTTGTACTGTCACTCGTTTGCTAAACGGACACTAACGACGTATGTGTCTACTCGAAGACACGTCACAGAAACATAAACGTGGAACATAAAAGGAAATATATAGAAGATCGTTTGAAACTAAACATAAACGATTCAAAGCTGACGATTAATTGTATATTAAATAAAAGGATTTATTGAAAAAACTTAATAATTCGTAAGAAATTACGTAATTGGATGAAAAAGACTTATTTTATTTTAAAATTCTTCTTTGAATAATTTTAATTTTTATGATGATTTGGGCAAATTTTTAATTTTTGAAATGAATGAATAAAACTCAGTCAATTTTCTGTCCATAATTGGCTGGAAACATTCTTGTTCCTGTCTTATCTAATTTAAATATTCCAATGTCTTACCCCAATGGCTTGACACGCTCATGTTTTTATCTCACTGGCCAAAAAATTGCCTTAACAGGCTAAACTCCTTTATGTTTATGTCTCGTTTGGCCAGGACTCCTCGTGTACCCATTAGCATTATTCATCGTCAAAGCAAATGCAGGTATTTAGGTTTTTATGCATAAGTGCCGATCTTCAAGTTCATAGAAGATCTCTAAAATCGCTTTAAATGAGCTAGGTCCCATGAGAATATTTCGTTAGCATCTCTTCAAGAGTGTAATCCCAAATTTTTAAGGTAACCCATCGAAATCACTTTTACATTTATTTTGTGCGTGCTCTTTTGAACTCAGCTAACTATACGTATACATTTTTCAAATTTTTTAGACTATATTAGTAGATAAGCAATGTATGTTCTGGGACACAAAGGAGCCGACAAAGGATGCCGCCAATGTATAAGGATACGTGTATGTTCTGGGACACAAAGGAGCCGCCCGATGAAGGTGTGAAGGTAGTGACACCTTTTAATTAATGGTCAGACCCCATGGTGAGTGTCTAAAAGGGATTTGATGTACCTTTGACACCTTCCGCGTGCCAGTGGGCCCCATGCTGAGTGTTAAGGGGCATTTGATGTTGGTTTGACACCTCGCGCGCACCGCCAATGTATAAGGATACGTGTATGTTCTGGGACACAAAGGAGCCGCCCGATGAAGGTGTGAAGGTAGTGACACCTTTTAATCGCGAGAAGGTGAGACCCCATGCTGAGTGTTGCATTTGATGTTCGTTCGACACCTCCCGCGTGCCAGTGGGCCCTTCGAGGGGGCCAGTCTCCCCCCCCTCCTTCGATAGTAGGGCGCTTCACCCACCCACCCCCCACCCACAGAGATTGTTAAGGTAGGATACTGTAGAAGTCGGTAGGGTGTTTGGTAAACTATATGCTTATGCTGACTGACTGTGGGCCCTCGGAGAGGGGGTAGCGTCTCTAGCTTGCTAGGCGCGTACGCCGTATAGTGAGGATGCTGTTCTCTCTCTCTCTCTCTCTCTCTCTATCCTTCTCTCTCGCTCTCCTTCGATAGTAGGGCGCTTGACCCACCCACCTACCCACCCACAGAGGTTGTTAAGGTAGGATTGTCTCTAGCTTGCTAGGCGCAGCCACCACCCACCCACCCACCCACCCACCCACCTCCTACCTTTCGTCTGACTACTCCCTCTTCAACCTACAGCGCCGAAACCGCTGCTTTTAGAACCACCATAGTGCTTAAAAGCCGTGCTTGATTGAAAAAGAGCGCAGTCTTTCGAGACAGCCCGCTTCACTAGCTTTCTTAGCAGTGACAAGCAGCAGTAGTAGTAGTAGTAGTAGTAGTAGTAGTACTAGTAGTAGTAGTAGTATTACTAGTTATCCTACGTACATTTTCATTACAATGGCTTCTATTTCTTATTTTGAAAATACAGTACGCGATTTATGGAAAGCCTATTACAACTCAGACGCTAATAAGGATAATTTTATTAGATGGAAAAATATATTAATTACCGCTTTGCATTCTCTTGAAGAATATATGTTACGGCCTAACTTAAGTAGAGCAATACGACAGAGATGTCAAACATGCGCTACTCATTTGAATTCAATCGAAATTAATTTAAATAATTCCATAAAAGTCGGAGGAAATGTTAATTCATTACGAGTCATTCCAAACCAAATTGAAGGGGACGGAGTTATTTGGCGTGAAATAAATTCAGCATTTGAAAAACGTATCATTACTGTATTCATAGCCAATCAAGAACATAGAGATATAAAGTCATTCTGAAAAGCAGCAAATAAATTATTACAACTACAAATACCAAAATATCTTTCAATTCATAATGCTCTAAAAATAAATGTAGAAATGTCAGCTCAATTTACCGTAATAAAAGATAATGTAGAGGAAATTCAAGTAAAGTATTTCAACACCGAAAATGTTTCTATTTATAAAACGACAGATCTTAAATTATGGTTTACAGAAAATATTTAAGATGTTATACTTAAAAATTTAGAAGAATTTCAAGAAAAAGATTCCGGTTGGACATTAAAAACTATCATCGGTATTACTGTTAATATAAATAAATTTAATCCTTTCAAACCTGGCTCATATATTCAACTACCAAAACAAATAGCCGATTAAAAAGCAATTATCAACGTTCAAAATACAGATAATGAATGTTTTAAATGGGCTGTGCTTGCCTGTCTTCATCCAGCTAGATTTCATAGCGAAAGAGTTCAAAATTATATGCCCTTTGCGAATGAATTGAAATTCGATAATATAAACTTTCCTGTTGAGGTAAAGAATATTCCTAAATTTGAAAAATTAAATAGTATTTCAATAAATCTATACATACTAAAAAAATACGGTTTGAAATTCGAAGTCTCACCATATTATATATCAACTTTAAAACAAGATGAGCATGTAAATCTTTTGTTACTACAAAGCGATTATATTGATGAGAATGAAACAGAAAAATCTAATAGATCAAATAACAGTGATAATTTCAAATTAAAATTCCACTATGTATGGATTAAAAACTTATCTGCTCTTGTTAGAAGTCAAGTAACGAAACATACTACACAAATTTATCTCTGTGAACGCTGTCTCCACTATTTTAATAATAAAGAAAAATTGAATATTCATGAGACAGATTGTTCAAAATTAAATAAATATAGAGTTAATGTACCTAATTTTCCTCTTCTGAAATTTAATCATTATGATCGAAAAGAAATGGTTCCATTTATTATCTATGCTGATTTAGAGTGCTTATTGAAACCAGTAAATAACGGACGATCCTTCCAAGATCATGAAGTCTTTAGTGTGGGGCTTTATATAAAATGTAGTTATGATGATTCCAAATCAGTCTTTAAGATGTATAGAAAAAAACTGAATGAAGAACAATCACCCCCACAATGGATTATCAAACAATTTCAGATTTTGTTAGATGAAATGAATCAAATATATAAGAATGCAATAGAAATGAATCTTTCATGGCGTAATCAAATGGATTTCAAGATGAGCAAAATGTGTCATATTTGTAGAAAATATTTTCAACCTGATGAAACAAGAGTCAGAGATCATTGTCATTTGACGGGTCGATTTAGAGGTGCTGCTCACGCATCCTGTAATTTAAATTATAAGAATCCTTATTTTATACCAGTTGTCTTCCATAACCTTACTGGATATGATTCTCATTTTATCATAAAAGAAATAGCTACTAGCTCTGATCTTGAGGGAAATATGACTGTTTTAGCTGAAAACAAGGAAAGATATATAGCTTTCACAAAATACGTGGACGGTAGTACTATAAATTTTCGATTTATTGATTCGTTTCGTTTTATGCCATCATCTCTCGAAAAACTGTCTTCATACTTAACCAAACTAAATATCGTAGAGCATGAATTCAAGATAGATAAATATACAAAAACACAAATAGAATTATTGAAGAGAAAAGGCGTTTTTCCATATGAGTATGTTAACAGTTTTGAAAGATTAAAACAGACTCAATTACCACCTATCGAAGATTTTCATAGTCAATTGATAGATAGCAACATCTCTGAAGCTGACTATGAGCATGCTCAAAAAGTGTGGAATGCATTTGACATCATTGATTTAGGGCAGTATTCTGATTTATATTTAAAAACTGACGTCTTACTCTTGGCCGATATTTTTGAAAATTTTCGTAAAACGTGTATGGACGCGTATCAACTCGACCCGGCACACTATTATACTACTCCTGGATTAACATGGGATGCTATGTTAAAGTGTACAAAAATTGAGCTAGAACTTTTAACCGATATAGACATGATTTTATTCATCCAAAAAGGCATTCGAGGAGGTATTAGTCAATGCTGTAATAGATACTTAAAAGCTAATAATCGATATATGGGCTCAGAATATAATGAAAAAGAACCTAGCAAGACTTTGATGTACTTTGACGTTAATAATTTATATGGATGGGCGATGACGCAATCATTACCATATAAAAATTTTAAGTGGGTCTCTAACATCGATGAGCCTCATTTTTTCAATGTTTCCGATAACAATGAGGTTGGATATATTTTAGAAGTTGATCTAGAGTATCCAAAAGAACTACACGACGAACATAAGGACCTTCCACTTTGTCCTGAACACAACACACCACCTGGATCAAGACAAAAAAAACTTTTAACAACACTGTATGATAAAGAACGGTATGTCATTCATTATAGAGCGCTAAAGCAGGCTATTAAATACGGACTCAAAATAAAACAAATACACAGAGCACTTCAGTTTAATCAAAAGCCTTGACTTAAAACTTATGTAGATTTGAATACAGAAAAAATAAAACAAGCTAAAAATGAATTTGAAAAGTTATTCTATAAACTCATGATTAATGCAGTATACGGAAAGACTATGGAGGATGAAAGGAAACGAAAAGACGTTAAATTAATTAGTACATGGAGTGGTAGATATGGAGCAGAAGCACGGATCGCACAACCCAACTTTAATAGTAGTTCAATCTTTGATGAAAATTTAGTAGCAATACAGTTATCATGGACGTCTATTAGTATTAAAAAACCAATATATATTGGACTTTGTGTGCTAGATCTCTCAAAAACATTAGTATATGACTTCCACTATGGCTACATAAAAGAAAGACTACCTCATAAAGCAAAATTACTTTATACTGATACAGATAGCCTCGTCTATGAATTTGAAGATGTTGATATATATGAAATAATGAAAGAAGATATCAATAAATTTGATACATCAGATTACTCAGAAAATAATCAGTTTAATATGCCGTTAGTTAAGAAAAAGGTTCTCGGTATTATGAAAGATGAATGCAATGGTAATATTATGAGAGAATTCATTGGACTTCGAAGTAAAATGTATAGTATACTAATAGAAAACCATCAAGCAATAAAGAAAGCAAAAGGCGTAAAAACACATACTGTCATAAAAACAATAGATCATGAAGATTTTCGAAACTGTTTATTGGATTTAGAAATTATTAGGCGTGAGCAATGTCATATACGAAGTATATTACATCAAGTAAGAACAGAAAGAGTGCAAAAAGTAGCACTAAGTCCATATGATGATAAACGATGTATATTCGATAAAAATCCTGATACACTTCCATGGGGTCATTACAAAACTATTGAAACGTCAAAGCTTAAAATCAAGAGTGCGGAACAACGCAGGAAAAGAAAGATCATAGAAATGGAAGAAAATCCTCAAGAAAGTTGTAAGCTTCCTCTAACCTCCGACAGAAGTCGCTCAGAACAGAGTAGTATGAAATAAAATCCTCAAGAAAGTTGTAAGCTTCTTCTAACCTCCGACAGAAGTCGCTTAGAACAGAGTAGTAATATTGGGGAGGAAGAAGGCTCAGTTAGAAAAAGACTAAGGATAGAATAGTAAGAGAGTGGGGACAACGGTAGAGTGGGGGACAACGGTAAACATGGCGACTGAAGTCTGAGGAGTATGGGCAATGGAATCATATGAGAAATTACTCAAGTGGGGATAAGGCGAAAAGAGAGGGAAATTACGGCGGCTCGAGTTCTCCGAGAGGGGACGCATGGTACAAAACCTCAGTCCGTCGCAGTTCTTCAGCAGTAGGTTGAAGCAACAGCAGTAGTCTCTCTTCCTAGTTCTCCTATTAAACTTCTAGATTTTCTCTTAAAAGTAAGTTTCTTGTATACTAGTAGCTCTCTAACTATATATCCTAGTAGTATTAATTATTGATTGATTTTTTGTTATTGTAGAATGGACTTTTCATCAATTAATAAAATTGCCAAATCGGCATTTTTACCAAGAAAAACGATGGCACAATTAGAAAATAACTGTACCTACATGATAACGAGATTAAGATGGCTTAATACTCGTTATGGATTTAGTGTAGTTATAACAGTAGACGACGAATTCGAAATATTTCTACCTAAGCGAGTAAGCTTAGCATTAGAAAAAGATGAAGATATGCTGAAAAAATTATTCGAGACCATGGAAAGAAAGGAGTTGTTTATTTACCATCGAGAAGGCTCGAATTTTGAATTTAAAAATTAATCTAGCATAATATGTAAATGTATAAATAGTAAATAAATTTATATTTAAAATTTTAATTATCTCTTTAATCCTAATTTAATTATTCCTTCAAATCCTTTTTTTTTGGAGAGGTTGAAGTAATTCCTTATGCGTTCTTTCTGCTGAGTTTCGACTTAGTGTAAAGGTCTCATAAGCAATGTTAGTAGTGGAAGCACCTCACAGGTGAGAGCGATGGTTGGGGCTCTCACCATTCCCTAATAAAAAATAAGAAAGAGAGGGAGGGGGATTTCGGCGGCTCGAAAAGCGAAGTAGTGGGGTTATATTCTAAAATATCGATAAGATGTTAATAGGAATACCATTCTGTTCGAAGCATTGGTAAGAAGAAGAAGTAGTAGTAGTAGTAGAAGCTTAGCCATGCCAGCTATAAGAGACAAAAGGAGATCTCACTCCTCTTCCAAGCATGTATGGTTTGCGAAGAATGTTAAAATACATCATCTTCCATACGAAGAAAAAGACTCTAGAAAAGGTATTTGAGAGCAAATAGCACGAGATCACGAACGTTTTCAAAGACGTTGTGGCGGCTCGAAAACCAAAGTAGTGGGGAAAGGTTTTAAAAGAGCTGTGAGCCTCGAAGAGCTTCATTCTGTCTCAAGAATCGAGTAGTAGCAGTAGTAGCAGTAGTAGCAGTAGTAGCAGTAGCAGTAGTAGCAGCAGCAGCAGTAGCAGCAGCAGCAGCAGCAGCAGTAACAGTATAAACGGCAGTGAGAGCAGTAGTAGAAGTAGTAGTAGTAGTAGAAGTAGTATTAGAAGAAGAAGAATACGTGACATTCTAGATTTCTTTACCTACAGCAAGATGAATTTTGAAATGTTGAATAACATTGGAATGAAGCTTTTCGATATACTTCCTGAAAAAAGTCATTATGAATTGCATGAAGATGAGAATTATCTAATAACATTCATGAGACAAGATGAATCTCGAATTATTCTTGAACTCGATTGTGAGTTCAAAATTGTTCTACCGGACCGAATGTCAAGAGCGATAATTCATCATTTGGATCTTTTTATTTATCTTTCTGATAGAGTACAAAAATATGCATTATTTATTCAATATTATGGATGGGATCGATTTCAATTTAATATTAAGTAAATGTATTTGTATATCTTATTAGATCTCAATAAAGATTGTATTATATAAATTTATTTTCTGGAGAGGTAAATGAGTCATTAGTGTTTCTATTAAAGCTGGTTTCGACTTGTCTTAATGGACTCACTAGTGTCGAGGTAAGGGTAAGAGCGAAGGTTGGGGCTCTTATCCTTAAAATAAAAAAACAATGTAATATTTATAAATGAAAACAATTATTTATTTAAATACAAGCTAGATACATATAAATTTATATTTGTAATTCATTGTTGTATAGTCTCCTTATTTATCCAAGAATTGTGAGTATTATCAAAGCCAAGCCATTTTACATAGACTTCATTACTCCGTCTTCTGAGAATTTTTTCTACAAGGTAAATATCAGGATACATAGCTTTCTGTAGTTCTTGCTCATAAAAACCTCCAACAATGGGATTTTCTTGATAATCTAGTAGGTGATATGTTACAGGTTTAGTTCTCGAAATACGATGAATAGTAAAAATTTCTGTAGACCAATTAGGCGTATATTCTTTTTCAAAAACGTGTTTAGACTTGCTTACTCGCACTTTATCTCCTACCTGGAATTTCGGTTTTTTGAAAAGACGATGATCGTAAGAGAATCGTGTCAAGACCTGCATTTCATTTTCTTTAGTCACGTCTTTAGGCTTCATATTTATTGTACGATGTTTTTGATTATTATAAGATTCTATTAAACTGGGAAGAAAGTCAATCCACTTATAATTTCCTATTAAAGTGAATTTTTTCCACATAATATTTTTTAGTGTTCGATTGAAACGTTCACAAATTGATGCTTTAAGATTGCTATAAGTAGAATAAAGGTTTATTTTATATTTTTTCATTAAACTTTGAAAATTTGTATTGTAGAACTCTTTGCCTCTATCCACTTGGAGATTTTTAGGAATGCGTCCCTTTTTTAATACAGACTCCATTGCGTTAGTGACATCTGTAGCAGTTTTCTGTTTTACTGGAACTCCCCAAGCATATTTAGAGAACGTATCTATAATAGTTAATAGATAGCAAAAACCTTTATTCTCTCTAGAATAGTTTTGCATCTCAACAAGATCAGCTTGCCACGTCTCATCTATTCCGCGTATATCGACTTTTCGACGAGGATAGTTTCGACGTGCTGGTTTGTGTAACTCATCCACCACTCTTTGATGTTTCATTTTAAAGTTTTTTTTTTTAAATTTCAAACGGTCCAATAGTTTTTAAAATGTCAAACAGTCCAATAGTTTTTTCTATCACTTTCTCTTTCTCTTTCTTTTTATGATTACTAATATTATCTTCTTCTAACTGAGTAAGAATTAGTTGATGCTTTACTAATTCTAATCTTATTGTATCCAATGATTTTGAGAGATCATTTATCATACTCGTAAGCGTAGTAACGTTAGCTATAATAGTTTTTTGCAACGTTCGTAAGTTTACAGCATCGTTACTCTCCTGAGGATCGGCTATATAACAAATTCTTTTGTCATTCGCGTCGTATTGTCCGTCTTTAGTGATATTATACCCTATACCAGGAGGACCTTGATTACCCTCCTTTTTTTTCAATGTACGTCCAAACACATCAACACTTATTTTATTACTGAGGAATATTTAGAATTGTCTTAATATATATAGCCAGCTTCACGTAATTCTTCAATGATTGAATGAATTTCATTAATATGACTGGGATTACCAGCGGTTTGTTCGGCGATAAGCAATCTCAATCGATCAACGAGCTCGTTTGGATCATCCCAATATACATAATCAAATAATGTTCCTTTTCTTGCTATTTTATAGTTAGGAAAAAGACCTCTTCCATCAATAGTCAATTTTCGCTTCTTAGCACTACCACTTAAAGATAAATTTGGACCAATATACTTTTTGAATTTATTTACATGCTTATTGCGATATTCTCCATTTGTTTCATATCTCTTACGATGAGCGTTAGTGATTTCAAGAATTTTTATATAATTTTCAATATCTGATGAACTGATTAATTTAGAATTAGGTTCTTTACGAAAGAGAAGTTCCATTAATCCAGGCGTCTTGCTGAATGCTTTATCATTCACAGTCACATTATCGTTTTGGAAAGAAATTGGAGAATTGCCTATGACATATGTATTTTCATGCAAGCGAACGCCAAATGTCTTGTCTAAATTACTTTTCTGTTGCGGTTCATGCAATAGTCGAATATAGTTTTCTACAATCGAGTCATCCAATAGCTGTTTTTGTTGTTTTGAACTAACATTGTCTAAATTTATTGCGGTTCTATCAAGTGTTGATTCACTAGTCTTACTAAATTCGTCTTCATCACCATCATCAGTAATAGACATAGCGGATTCAAATGTAGAATCAAGCGGATGTAATGTTGAATTTAAGTCATTAACAGTACTATTGAAATATCGAGATTTATAGGGAGTGTCAGCTGTTGTTTTTGACTTGAAAACTTTATCGAACGTAATTTTCTTCTCCTTGTTCGTTTCCTGTTCAGTATTATCGTTAGTTTTATCAATAGCTACCTCCACAAGTTTCTTCAATGGATCAACCATAGGTTTAAAGGTTTCATTCAATGTATTTTCTAAATCAGCTTTGTCACGTTTTATTAGTTGATACTTACGTCTGATGGCATCACGAGCCTCAGATAATTGCTCGAGCATCTTCTTTTCTTTTTCAAAATTGGCCATGTTGACGCTTGCAATTTCTAAACTTAAATAATCTTCATTCGTTCACTCCGTTATATTTATAGCAAAAGAATCGAATCCTTTTCTATACCGTCCATGATTGATTGGTCTATCTCTATCAATAACTATAAATCCATGATTATCGTCTCTCCAACATTTTGAACAAATTGCTTTAAACTTCTCAAAAGTCATATCTGAGTTAACATGATCGTTATAAATATGTTTAATATTCACGTCATCTTGTCGAAACAAAACTAGTAAATTCACATTATCTCGAATGAGATACTTCGGTATGCGAGCGTATGATTGACAGAGATAGAAACTATCTTACCTTTTTAAGTCTTCCCATACAGAAGAATGCTCTCACGTTGTCCTGCTTTTCAGTGGCTATATCGTCAAAAATCATGATGGAATTTGGATTAGCTTTATCCGGTGAAACAACTGCCTCATGCTCGCTGAATGCATAATACTGTATACCATCAATCGGTTCCAATAAATCTTTTAAAAACTTATACTTTGGTTGATTGAGGGACTTTGAATAAACATAAATGTTTTCAAATCTAAGTCCATTAGGATGTGTGATTAGTGTTAGCAAACAGTTAGTTTTCCCACAGTTACTAGGACCACAGAAAACTGCTCGTATACTATCAGGCAGTAGTTCACCATGTCTTTTTTCTCGTTTTTCCGTCTCAACCACATTATCAAAATTTATGACTTGCAACTTAACTGGTTGCTCTTTGAAGTCCATATTGTTTTCTAATCACCGATCGAAGGACGAATGAGACTACTAACTATAAAAAGACTGTTTATATATTTTTAGTTTCATTAAGACTTTGTCTTCTGATGAGGTATGATCATTTGTTACAAAAGAAAGACTGGTGGTGCTGGCTTAGTGAATAAGATCATTAATAACTTACCATTCGAAGCTCATTCGCCTGGTTATCAGTATTGCGGACCGGGAACTAAATTGAAAAAACGACTTGCTCGTGAAGATCCTGGAAAAAATCCGCTAGACGCTGCTTGTAAAGATCACGATATTGCTTATTCTCAAAATCGAGAGAACATTGAGGCGAGAAACGAAGCCGACAAAATTCTAGCTAAACAAGCCTGGCATAGAATGCAAGCGAAAGATAGTAGTTTTGGTGAGAAAGTTGCTGCATTTGCTGTAGCCAACATAATGAAAGTTAAAAGTAAACTTGGTATGGGTGTTAAAATTTTAAAACGAGGAAAGAAACGAGGTAAGGGATTAAAAAATCGCCAACAACAACGACAGCGACGAAAGAAACATGTAAAAAGTAAAAATCTATCAATTGCATTGAAAAAAATTATTAACGCTGCCTCGAGAAGTGTTGTACCTAGTAATAAATCACTCTTTGTCATTCGTTCGGCTATAAAAGGCGCTAAAGAAGCTGTGAAGAAGGCTGGAGGAAGAAGAAAAATAAATATTCCTCGTATTCTACCAATTCCTAGTAAAGTGGGTGGAGCTCTTCCTTTTTTAATTCCATTATTTGCCGCTTTGAGCGCCACTGGAGCTTTAGCTGGAGGAGCTGCTTCAATAGCAAAAGCCGTTAACAGTGCTAAGGCCGCTCAAAATGAATTGAAAGAAGCTCATAGACACAATAAAACTATGGAAGCTATTTCTATTGGTAAAGGACTTTATTTGAAACGACATCGTAAAGGTTATGGTCTTCATCTGAAACCATATTCAAGTGGAAAAGGTTTAAAAAAAAAAGCTCGAAATAACTTTACCTAATCGAGCACTGACAGATCATGATATAAGAAAATATGCTAAAATACTAAAAATTGCAAATTTTCGAGGTGTTTTTATGCGTGATGCTTTACCGACCGATGGGCCTCGATATCAAGAGACAGCTATTGTAAATTTGGATAATAAACGGGGGCCAGGTACTCATTGGGTAGCATATAAAAAGCAAGGCGATGAGGTTATGTATTTTGATAGTTTTGGTAATCTACAGCCGCCTATAGATCTATTGCTTTATCTCAAAGTTAATAGAATCATGTATAATTATATTAGATATCAAGATTTTAATACATATAATTGCGGCCATCTTTGTCTCAAATTTCTTTTAAACAAACTATAGAAAAGACGACTAGTATATAAAATACTCATGCAAAGAATGACTGTCATTTGATATGAATCTGTCATGGAGAATACACTAACATTGAGTCTCTCGGGAACATTATCCGTACTCGAATCATATTATTTTCCACCGATCGGATTGATAGCAAACAAAAAATACGTTCTTGGTCTAGTTGAGCTATTGACATTTAATTCAATACCAAACATTGACGTTGGTTGTAATAAATTTTACATTGAAGGTCAAGAAGCTATCACTTTACCGACTGGTAGCTACGAAATAGAAGATATTGAAAACTTTCTCATAGACGAATTAGCACCTAAAGGTATATCGTTTAGCCTAAAACCAAATAATAATACTTTACGTAGTGTCATTCGGTGCAGTCAAAAAATACATTTTGAACCAGAAGATTCTATTGGATCAATTTTAAGCTTCACTAAACGCACGCTCGTTGAAAACGAAACACATAGTTCTGACTTACCCGTCACTATACTCAAAGTCAATGCTTTACGTGTAGACTGTAATATTACTACAGGCTCTTACATAAACGATCGCAAAGTACATACTATACATGAATTTTTCCCAGCAGTCCCACCTGGATATAAGATTATAGAAGTTCCCTCTCACGTCATTTACCTTCCAGTCGCTGTGAGGAGCATTGATCATTTTCAAATTCGTATAGTTGATCAAGACGGAAACCTAGTTAACTTTCGAGGAGAAGTCATCACAGTGCGAGTGCATATAAAGACCATATCTTAGTAATGGGTATCATTTACAATATAAAGAGCGGCCGAGGCTATATTAAAAGACAAAAATGTCGAACAGCAATCAGTCAACAGCGAGCTATCAGACTGCTCACACCTCAGAACATTCAATTCCTGAAAAGCTTGAGACAAGAAGTCGTCGAAAATCGTGGAAGAAAATATTGTGCATATTAGTGTATTGTATAAAACAACAACAACAATATGGAGGGAATTCTAGACATTCATTCAGCTGTCGCTTTCGATGAGTCTATAGCTCATTATGAAGTTCATGCGCATCAGCCTTATTCATTATCATATTTCAATAATAGCGATGAAATTCATATAGCAATTCAACATCAAGATTTATCTCTGTTTCCATCGCGCAGTATGATTCATATTTGTGGTAGGTTAACCAAGCCGGACGGTACTACGCCAGTGGAGAACACTTTATTAGTCAACAACGCCCTCTGTCATTTGTTCGAGGAAATACGATATGAAATAAATGCTATTGAAATTGATAAAGTGAAAAATGTAGGCTTAACAACTCTCATGAAAAATTGGCTTTCACTCAATCCATGTCAGAGCTCTATCGCTGAAAATGCCGGATGGAATGGTGATAACAATGAAGTTTTAATATGTAACGCTCAAGGTTTTTTTGATGTGACTATACCTCTCAGTATGTTGATGGGCTTTGCTGAAGATTATCGGAAAATTGTAGTCAATGTCAAGCATGAACTTATTCTCACAAGTTCAAGAGATGATTTGAATGCTATTTTGTCTGCTCCAATTGGGAATCCTGCTGCTTCAGAAAAAACAAAAATTACTTTAACTAAGGTTGAATGGCTGATGCCATATGTGTTGGTTGCAGACAAAGAAAAAATCAAATTACTCAATCAGATCGGACGAGATCGTGCAATTACAATGAGCTATCGTACTTGGGAAATGTATGAGTATCCAAAATTACCACGTACATCAAAGCATGTTTGGAGTGTTAAGACTTCCAATCAATTGGAAAAGCCTCGCTTTGTTATTTTAGCTTTTCAAACTAAACGTAAAAGTTCAGCGAGTGTTAATTCTAGTAATTTTGATCATTGTAATATTAGTAATGTGAAGCTATTCCTCAATTCACAATGCTATCCGTATGGAAATCTCAATTTGAATATCAATCAAAATCAGTATACTGTTCTCTACGATATGTATACTAATTTTCAAAACGCTTATTATGGTAAAGAAAACGAGCCGTTACTCAATAAAAAAGATTTCATTAATAAAGTGCCGCTAATAGTTATAGACTGCTCCAAACAAAATGAAACATTAAAAAGCGCGCCAGTCGATGTTCGCCTAGAATTTGAAACTCGGACTGATTTTCCTGAAGATACTGCAGCCTACTGCTTAATATTACACGATCGTATTGTACAATATAACCCGATTAGTGGTGATGTTAAAAAATTAGTTTGAAATTAACAAGACATTATGTAATCAATGTATACAATGCTTTTCAATAAAAAAGAAAATAAATTATATATATATTGTTGGAATTTAATAAAAACTACCTATAACCATACTATATAGTGTCTACGACGCCCTATACTTTCGATTGGTGAGGTATGGTGACTATGGCGCCCTCTACTTTCGAATAGTGAGGTATAGGCTTTATATAGAACAAACACGTGCCTCTACTCTCATAACGGTTTTGGGAACTAGTAGAGTTCACATTAACTTCAGCATCTTTTCAAATGGATTTCGTAATAGATTTTCATGGCTTTCAAAGTTTAAACGAGACTTTTGTTTGTAAAGAACTCGCATATCTACCATTAGATATAGATACTGTTCCAACTGTGTTTTTCTTCGAACCACCATATCATTGGTTTCAACTTCCTATCAAGTATCGAAAAGTGAATCATTTCTTAGAAACGTGTCATCATGGTTTATTATGGAGATCCGGTCTTATTCCATATAAAAATTTAGCACGTGTACTAAACAATCATTTAAATAATTCTAGAAATATTTATGTAAAAGGATTAACAAAGAAACAATGGTTACAAAAAATTTTACCTGAAAAGTAAGTATTTTTATGTATTTTTATGTTAGAAATTAAGATCATTATTAATTAAAAATTTTTTTCCTTTTGTAGAAAAATTTTAGAACTTGAAAGCGAGATGAGATGTCCGCCAATGAGCGCATTACCTTACCCCTTAGAAACAATATGTACATATCATTATAATAAACCAACTAACTTTGTATGTGCCGTTACAAATGCACAAAGATTGTTTTCATGGATAAAAGCTAGACTGAAGCAATCTGAAATGGAAGGTATTGATGAAGTGGACAATATTACATATAAAAATTCAATTCAATATTTCAATATAGCGATGTCAACTACTGAAAATAAAGATTATAGACAGACTGTATTATATTCAATGTATAGTTGAATGAACAATAAATTAATAATTAAATGAAAATTCTATAAGTTTTATTAATTAATATTCGAATAAAATAATAATCGAGGTTGAAAGGTTCCCGAAATCTAATGAAAATACTATAGCGCTTGCTTAGAGAAAGAGAGAGAGAGCAGCATATAACTTACCAAGCTATATGCTAGCCTCTCTCCAAGGGCCCAAATACCTTACTATTAAAGGAGAGCGAGAGAGAGAGAGAGAGAGCAGCATCTACACTATACAGCGTATGCGTCTAGCAAGCTAGAGACGCTATCCCCCTCTTCAAGGGCTATACGGCGCATGCTCCTAGCAAGCAGCTAGAGACGCTATCCCCTCTCCAAGGGCTATACGGGGTACGCTGCTAGCAAGCAGCTAGAGATGCTACCCCCTTTCCTAGGACATGCATCTAGTCAGCATGATTACCGTTGAAGGAGAGTGAGAGAGGAAGGGAGAGAGAGAGAGATATTTTTTTTTAAATTTAAATCAATTTATTTAATTTTATTACATTACATTAAATTTAATTAAATTACAAAAATTTTTTAATTTTCAATTATTTTTCCTACCACATGGTTTGGTAGGTCGTGTTGGTTTCCTGTTAAAACAAGAAAATACACTAGGGTCCTCGATTATTTTAATACATTTTACCTTAGGTACCACTTTCTGCTTGCTCGTGGTAGGTAAAATTATACTGTTGCTGCTGCTGCTGCTGCTGCTGCTGGTAGCGATGACTGCCGGTGGAAGGGCATTTTCGATGCTACTCATGGGGCATCTCGATGGTTCATTTCGATCCACAGCATCAGTAGCAACATTCATCTAAAAAATAATATTTATTTAAAAAAAATTTAGTTATTAAATAAAAAAATGTATTTATCTATAATAAATAATCTTACCTTAAGAAATTTCTTCTTTGGTGAAAGAGATGTAAACGCTGCTAACGGAACAGCGTTTACACATCTTTTCTTGGCTGCTTTTACGGCTGTCGTTTCGTTCGCAGCCCTCGCAGCCTTTTCGGCTGCAGACTTTGCAGCCCTCGCCGTCTTCTCAGCCGCAGCTTTAGCAGCCCTTTCAGCCCTTTCAGCTGCATATTTTGCAGCCTTTGCTGTTCTTTCAGCCGCGGCCCTTTCGAGCTCAGCGGCCCTCTCGTTTGCGGCCCTTTCAGTTGCAGCTTTTTCGGCTGCAGCTTTTTCGGCTGCAGCTTTTTCGGCTGTAGCTCTTTCGGCCGCAGCTCTTTCGACCGCAGCTCTTTCAGCCACAGCTCTCTCGACTACAGCCCTTTCTATTCTCTGAACATCGCTCTGTAACTAAGAAAACAATATATATATATATATATATATATACTTATTTAAAAATACTTATTTAAATATAATTATTTATATACATACCTTTATGACTACTGTTAATATCTGTTGAATATGTCGCCTATGCGACGGCTCCGTCACGATTATATTTAGCTGAAAAGCAAAAATAAAAAGATTAAAAATAAATATATTTAATATTATATAAAAAATACTTACCACTCTTAAAATGGCAATAATTAAGCAATAAAATATGCTAGTTGGTAAACTAGCTAGCAGGATCGGAGGAGTTTGAAAAAATAAAAAATTTATTATAACAACTGTCTTAAATAACACAGGCACACAAAAAAAAAAAAGTGGTCTGTACCAAAGACGACATATATGTACTCATACGTATTTTGACGCGCTGAATCCGAATCCGGGGTCAGTTTGACCCCAGCACGTCAGGTTTAAGGGCATTTGAAGGTCAAATCCCGAAAAAAGTCGTTCGAGAAGAAATGACTATAGTTTTTATGGTTTTGAGGGTCGCTGAATCCGAATTCGGGGTCTGTTTCACCCCGTCGTGTCAAAGTCAAGGTCATTTCAAAGTCAAATATGTTTATTTTGCAAAAAATGAATTTTTGACTGCAGATTCTGAAAGAACGGAAAATTTTACGTTCAGATATGTGTTTTATTTATTTTTTTTTAGGACTTAAGGTCATTCCAAGGTCACTTTATGTTGCTATACCAAGGGTTTACATGTCAATTGTAAAATTTCGAAAATGTGGCTTCATAGAACTAAACTGCTATGTTAATAAGTTTTAGGGGTCGCTGACTTCGACTCTGGAGTCCGCATAACCCCATCGGATGGAGGTCAAGGTCATTTCAAAGTCAAATTTGTTTCTTTTGCGGAAAGTGAAATTCTCAGTGCATACCCGGCACTAACTGAAATTTTTACGTTAAAAAAATGTACTTTATCGACACCCCATATATCACTTTAAGATCACTTTATGTTTTTATGTAGAATTCATGTCACAATTGCAAATGACAAAAATACACCTTCTTAAGATTAGAGGATATGTACCAATGCAGTGTCTAACATGAAAAAAAAAAACAACAACAAAAAAAAGAGAACATAAAAACAAGAAAAGATATGCGTTTCAAAAGAATCCAATCAAATAAACTGAAGCACAGCTAGTCCCGCTTCATAGAGATACCGATTCTTGAAGAAACAAATAGCGCTACGGGATCGTAAAAAATACCTTATACTTTTATTCTTTCGTAGCGAACTCTTTTGTCTTCAAAAGATCTATGCAGAGGATTTCTTTTCCTCTTTCGCGTAACTTGCTCGTTGTCCCTCTTTAGCGACCAACAAAAGTCTGCCATCATATTTATATCCCACCTTCCTTGATACCGACGTTCCATTTCCTTGATATCTTGGTGAAATCGTTCACCCTGTTCTTCGCTGTAGTCTCCCAGATTTTCCGGAAAGTAGTCCAAATGAGAATGTAGGAAATGTAATTTTAAGTTCATCAAGCAACCTAACTTTTTGTAGTTTGCCAATAAATTTTCAACTATGGTCACGTAATCGTCACTCTTTTGATTGCCCAAAAAATTCTCTGAAACTTTCTTGAAACTCAGCCAAGCCGCTTTTTCAGTATCGTTCATTGTTGTGACGAACTTTTGATCTCTGAACAAAGTGCGGATGTGAGGGCCATCGAAAACGCCTTCTTTTAGTTTGGCATCGCTTATTTCCGGAAACTTCTCCCCTAAATATTGAAAACATTCACCATCCTTGTTCAAAGCTTTAACGAACTGCTTAATGAATTTTATAAATATTAGATTATAATATTAGAATTTATTTGAATTATCGTGTGCCGGAACCCAGGGCACCTCCACGTGGTGACGGCGGAAAACGGCTTTTTTTTGCTTTTTTGTTTTCCGGCAGAGCCCTGGGGTGAAGGCACGATGCCGTCATGGCCGGCACACGAAGGAGTACGATGCAGGGTTTCGGATGCCCAGTATCGGCGGTTGGTCAGGGTGAGCAAGCAGGCCCGCAATCGTCGTCATCAAGCGACTGCAGCTCTACAATGGTGGGTAACTTGGCCTTGGCAGAGTATGATGTTACAAGAACACAATCTACTTCTCACGAGTGTAATAAAAGTTCTGACTATTTCTGTTACGTTTGTGGAGAGTTTGAAATACCTAAAAACCGAAGAAAATTATCTAGTAACTTGGAAACTATTTACGAAGAATGCTTCGGATTGAAGGTTGAAAACCAAAATACAAGCTGGGTACCTCATATAATATGTAATCATTGCAGAGTAATGTTGACTCGATACAAGAAAGACAAAAATCGAAATCTGTTGAAATTTACGCAGCCTGTGATGTGGTCGGAACCGTCATGTCGAGAGGATTGCTATTTCTGTATGACTGACACATTTGGCTTTAATACCTCTAATAAATCAAACATTTTGTATGCAGAAGTACTTTCAGTAAGTAGGCCGAAAACACTCAAAATTGAAACTGCAGCTGAAGAACCTATGAATATCGACGACTCGGTCGTGGAAGAGGAAATGGATGTTTATGGAAGTGATGATGATGAAAGCGATGATGGTGAAATTGATGATGAAAATGTGACTAAAAGTGACAATGAAGATGATAAATATTTACCAGTAGGTGTTAAGCATAAGACTCCGGAAACGTTTGATCAGAAGGAGTTGAATGATCTCATAAGAAATTTGGGATTACCGAAAGATGGAGCTGAATATCTAGCAGCAGTATTAAAAAAGAAAAACTTGCTGTCAAAAGGAACCAAATCTTCTGTTTATCGGGATAGAGAAAAAGAATTTAGAAAATTTTTCACCAAGGATAAAGAAAATTCGTTAACATACTGTACAAATGTAAATGGTTTAATGGATACGTTGAAACCTGATATTTATAAAGATGAAGAGTGGAGACTGTTTATCGATTCTTCAAAACGGAGCCTGAAAGCTGTTCTTCTTCACAACGGGAATTTGTTTGCACCAATTCCAGTAGCTCATTCAACGAAGTTGAAAGAAACGTACGAAAATTTAGAAATAGTTTTGGATAAAATCAATTACGCAGAACATCAATGGAGAGTTTGCGGCGATCTTAAAATTTCAACCCTAATTTTGGGACAGCAGTCAGGCTTCACGAAAAGTCCATGTTTCTTGTGTCTTTGGGATAGTAGAGATAGACAAAATCACTATGTACGGAAAGAGTGGCCGAAGAGAGTAGATTTCCATCCTGGATCCAAAAACATTATACGTGAACCATTGATAGATCCTTCAAATATTCTGCTTCCTCCTCTTCATATCAAACTTGGTCTCATTAAGCAGTTCGTTAAAGCTTTGAACAAGGATGGTGAATGTTTTCAATATTTAGGGGAGAAGTTTCCGGAAATAAGCGATGCCAAACTAAAAGAAGGCGTTTTCGATGGCCCTCACATCCGCACTTTGTTCAGAGATCAAAAGTTCGTCACAACAATGAACGATACTGAAAAAGCGGCTTGGCTGAGTTTCAAGAAAGTTTCAGAGAATTTTTTGGGCAATCAAAAGAGTGACGATTACGTGACCATAGTTGAAAATTTATTGGCAAACTACAAAAAGTTAGGTTGCTTGATGAACTTAAAATTACATTTCCTACATTCTCATTTGGACTACTTTCCGGAAAATCTGGGAGACTACAGCGAAGAACAGGGTGAACGATTTCACCAAGATATCAAGGAAATGGAACGTCGGTATCAAGGAAGGTGGGATATAAATATGATGGCAGACTTTTGTTGGTCGCTAAAGAGGGACAACGAGCAAGTTACGCGAAAGAGGAAAAGAAATCCTCTGCATAGATCTTTTGAAGACAAAAGAGTTCGCTACGAAAGAATAAAAGTATAAGGTATTTTTTACGATCCCGTAGCGCTATTTGTTTCTTCAAGAATCGGTATCTCTATGAAGCGGGACTAGCTGTGCTTCAGTTTATTTGATTGGATTCTTTTGAAACGCATATCTTTTCTTGTTTTTATGTTCTCTTTTTTTTGTTGTTGTTTTTTTTTTCATGTTAGACACTGCATTGGTACATATCCTCTAATCTTAAGAAGGTGTATTTTTGTCATTTGCAATTGTGACATGAATTCTACATAAAAACATAAAGTGATCTTAAAGTGATATATGGGGTGTCGATAAAGTACATTTTTTTAACGTAAAAATTTCAGTTAGTGCCGGGTATGCACTGAGAATTTCACTTTCCGCAAAAGAAACAAATTTGACTTTGAAATGACCTTGACCTCCATCCGATGGGGTTATGCGGACTCCAGAGTCGAAGTCAGCGACCCCTAAAACTTATTAACATAGCAGTTTAGTTCTATGAAGCCACATTTTCGAAATTTTACAATTGACATGTAAACCCTTGGTATAGCAACATAAAGTGACCTTGGAATGACCTTAAGTCCTAAAAAAAAATAAATAAAACACATATCTGAACGTAAAATTTTCCGTTCTTTCAGAATCTGCAGTCAAAAATTCATTTTTTGCAAAATAAACATATTTGACTTTGAAATGACCTTGACTTTGACACGACGGGGTGAAACAGACCCCGAATTCGGATTCAGCGACCCTCAAAACCATAAAAACTATAGTCATTTCTTCTCGAACGACTTTTTTCGGGATTTGACCTTCAAATGCCCTTAAACCTGACGTGCTGGGGTCAAACTGACCCCGGATTCGGATTCAGCGCGTCAAAATACGTATGAGTACATATATGTCGTCTTTGGTACAGACCACTTTTTTTTTTTTGTGTGCCTGTGTTATTATAAATCGAACTGAACATTTATATATTGATCCTACGTCACAATATTTAACAATTAAACACAAATTTCATGCAAAAACTCGAACTTATTTATTATTCTATTTATAACCTCAAATTCTCAAATGTCTTCGCTAACTTACCTACTTTATTTACTAAAACCCTTTTTGTAATTGCATTTCTATTGATTAATTTGTTGTTAATTTCTACTCATTTTCTACGATTTCTAACTTGCTTCTATAGGTCAGTATTTGTTTTAAGTCTACACGAATATTTCCTAAACTAATTATTTGACCAATTCCATTCTTATTTTCTAATTATAATTGTGTGACGCGTGCACTAAGATTACGACCGTTAATATTTATTTTAGCAACCACGGCCTCGTGTCTATTAACTACTTCTATTACTGTATCTTGGCTATTTCTTAATGAAATAATATCCTCAACTACTTGGTCAACTGTATCATTGACGTTGTTTGGAAATTGTTAAAACTTACGAAAGGCGGCATAACAATTAAAAAAACTAGAAGAAAAGAAAAGAGCAAAAATTTGATCTAACCAACAACAAATTTTGATATATCATAAGCTATCTTCTTGCTTAAAACAAAACTTATAACTCCACGAAGACAGTAATAAATATATTTGTAATATTCCTATCCATTTATTTATGTAAGATATTTGCAGCGCAAATATCAGCGAACCAATAAGTGACCCATCAATCATTCGACAGTCGATAGTAAGCGCACGACGCGGACCTGGCGGAGATGCTATTATTTTCGAGAAAAGAGAGAGAATAAGCGTGATTAACATAATTATAACAACCCGGCGACCAGTACACATTTCGTGAGGAAAACGCGCGACAGAATTACGACACGGGGAATTGAAGCGAGAACCCTAGTGTAAACAACGAGACGATCGCTTACAAGAGGGGAATTGTACACGCAAGATAGATTCAAGAAGCGTGTGAGCTACCGGATCCGGGTGAATTGAGCGAGCGACCAGCACTGTAAGTACTGGCTTGTCACTTGGCTTTCTTTCTCTCTTACGAATACTCTCCTTACGCTCGCCTTATAGAACTTTTTGTTTCATCCACTTGCTACTGCATCTAGTGCATCGGGCGCATGTTATCATTTCTTTGCGTTGCGTATCAACATTTTGTCATGCCGATTGTCAATCGCCTGTGAATGCGACTGAATATGTTCGATTTCCGTCGAGTTTCGTGCTCCACAATCTTAATTTTGCATTAACTTTCCTCTTGTTAATATAAACTACTGTTTACCCGAAGTTGGTGCCGAGATATTTACCCCCTTTCGGTTATTCACCGGTTGATCTTCGCCTAACTCACGACACTCCCGTGGGCCGATTTCTCTCTCAACGAAGGAGGGAACCTGAAGCAGCTGGATTCTGGACACGCCTATGCAGGACCATAGTGTTGTGCAGGATAACATCGTCGCCCGCTACGTATAATTTTCGTCCGCGAATAACAACAAATGTATCGGAATCGGCGCAGAGTTTGGCTTTGCCCGCTGTACGACTACGCAGGGTGGGTAAAAATTGAATCTTGAGTAGGGCTTTTTCGCTTCCCCGAGCCTCCTTCGATGTTATTTACTAGTCACTTGTCATTCCAAATGACCTTATCTCATCAACGCATGCAGCTAAGGTAGCAACTCCGTGTCTTGAGTCGCGGGTAGTGACTAAATTTGAGAACGGGTCTTACTGAAAACTTGTCCGCGGCATAAAATAAAAATATATTCATCAAAATATATTCGGTCAGTGAGGCAAAATAATCGAATCACAATTTGTCTACACTTTCTTTTATTCCATCGCTGGGCAGAAATACACTCTCAGTTGGAAGAAAATGACGAATGATTAGCGTGTTTCGGTCCGATACTTTATTCGCGGCGGCGACGGATCTTGACGTGGAAACCACCCTCAAAAGCCACCCCCAAAACGCTGTTACAGCAATATCTTCGGTATTTATGACTATTTTTCAAAAAAAAAAATTGAAAAAATCTATGTAAAAGAGAAACGCAACCAACAGGTTTTGTCACTGGGGGGTTGGCATCTCTACCTTGTACAGGGATGAAATTGTATTTAGAGTATATATTTTTACCGTCCGAATTCAAAAACGGATCATAAAAAAATTAAAAAAACGATCTATCTTGTGAAAAATAATACGAATAAACCTAAAGCGTTCTGATATATCTCCTAAACACCCCCTGATTAACCCCCTACTCGCATACCATCTGATCAACCCCACTCGCATACCCCGCAATCAACGTCACCCCGTGATCGATCCCATTCGCATACTCTCTGATCAACCTCATCCTCTCATTAACCCTATTCGCATATACCCCGATTAACCCCACTCGCATACTGCTAAACACTCCCTTATTAACTTCACTCGCTTATCCCCTGAATACCCCTAATCAACTCCACTCGTGTTGCCACTGATTAACCTCACCGGGAATCTCTGATCGTCTCGATGAAGAAAAATGTATTCCTAATCTGTAAAGTAGATTTTGAGTACTACTTTATGGTGTATTGTCCGTTTTTGGAAGTAAAATTCATTCACGATGTCACATAACTTTGAATTTAGGTAAAAATCTAGCCTAAAGGCTTTAGCATGTTTCCGTTAGGATATCTCGATAGCGTGATGTGATTGCTAAATTCTGAGGATGAATTCAAATTTTACGCATAAAATTGCTTCAGAAATTACTTCCAGTCTTACTAGAATATCCACAATCCCGTTTTTTACTGTTCATGTAGTTCTAACTGCAAAACTTGTTTTGTTCACTCAAAAGTTACGTATGTTATCGTATTCTGTCAGCCTATTTTACTAAATAGGAAGAAATTGTTATGATAGAATTTTTTTTTTTTTAATATATGCTTTATTAACACTTTTTACAAGGGTTATTTAGCTACGTACAGAGTGGGAAAATGAATAATTAATAAGAGTATAAAAAGGAGCATATATAAATATGCGCGAGTGCTTAGGTCACTTTAATTTAAGGTACCACTTGATTATACGGTTATTTTACATTTCTTAATAAACTCGTAGACAATATTCAGAGCTTCGCTATTAGGTTGGCTGAGTATACATTTAATATCCATTGGTAAATACAGTTTCATTTAATACAAGGATGCCACCATGATGATAAAATTTCAATCTTGGTTCACCATGTTAACTGCAATAATATGCGGCACGTACATATATATATATATATATATATATATATATATATATATATACGGCAACTCAAGATTAATCAATTGCTTTCTATGTGGTCCAAACTTCAAAACATGTTCTGTTAACTCAAAACATATATGGGACGATCCATGTCAACCGGATCACTGCTGTGTCCAAAATTTGATGTGACCAAAAAAATCGTGCAACGACTCATTTTAAAGCTTAGGATATCTACTTTCTGATGCTGTGTGCGCCTTTGCAAAATCCAACATGGCCGCTCCAATATGGCGGCTACAAGAGACAAACTCGTAAACAAAAAATTTTATTTTTCAAATTTTTAGTAATAAATGTTAAAAAAATTAATATTTCATATTTTTTTATGAAAATCTGGCTCATTTCCTACAAAAAAGTAACAGAGACCATTTTCGCTAAAATGAAAAATAAAAAAGTTATAATTTTTTGAAAATTTTCAAAAATAAAAAACTGTGATTTTTTTACTCAGAAGGAAATAATTTTGGAAAAAAAAAAAAAAAAATTTAAGGAACAAAATTGCTTGAAATTCATCAAAACACAAGTGTGAATTTTTTCGAATTCCTTTGAGCGATTTTTTGCTTTTTGGATTTATCGGATTGTTTGAAAAATTAAAAAACTTCCCAAGATCTTTTACAAAAATTCAAAAAAATCGCTCAAAGGAATTCGAAAAAATTCACACTTGTATTTTGATGAATTTCAAGCAATTTTGTTCCTTAAATTTTTTTTCCAAAGTTATTTCCTTCTGAGTAAAAAAATCGCAGTTTTTTATTTTTGAAAATTTTCAAAAAATTATAACTTTTTTATTTTTCATTTTAACGAAAATGGTCTCTGTTACTTTTTTGTAGGAAATGAGCCAGATTTTCATAAAAAAATATGAAATATTAATTTTTTTAACATTTATTACTAAAAATTTAAAAAATAAAATTTTTTGTTTACGAGTTTGTCTCTTGTAGCCGCCATATTGGAGCGGCCATGTTGGATTTTGCAAAGGTGCACACAGCATCAGAAAGTAGATATTCTAAGCTTTGAAATGAGTCGTTGCACGATTTTTTTGGTCACATCAAATTTTGGACACAGCAGTGATCCGGTTGACATG
This sequence comes from Phymastichus coffea, assembly GCF_024137745.1. Lineage (NCBI taxonomy): Eukaryota > Metazoa > Arthropoda > Insecta > Hymenoptera > Eulophidae > Phymastichus > Phymastichus coffea. Next base: position 107,082 of record NW_026707049.1, on the reverse strand, counting down.
GATCGTCCCATATATATCGTATTATATCAATATATTTCAGTCGAATAGTAATACAATTTTGTTAATATCGTATAATTTTTTTAAATATTAATATTGTGTAATAATGGCATCGAAATTAATAATGTCATGTAACTGAAATAGTGGAAAATATACCAAAATTGAACGACGCAGGGAAACAGCTACATGATTATATCGAAGATGTATTGAAAAAAAGTGAGGTGTCTAATTGTATTATAACTAATAAAACAGTCGATGATGGATACAAAAGAAAAGCTGTTGAATACTAGGAAAGTGGAAAAAAAAACAAGTTGTCTTTAAGTTCCGTTCAAAGTAAGTATAAATTAGTCACGTCAGAACGTCAGTTGAGAACATGGAAACAGCAAATTTCCGGAGGCGGAAGTAGAAAAGATAATTTGTTTAAAATTTCAGAGTATACTCTACAAAAAATTACAGATGCTTTAAACCATATTTAGATCTTAAGAAATGGGCTTTAGAAAAGAATCATGAATTAAAGGTGCTTTGGTTTAAAGTATCACCAAAATGGATTGAAAAGAAACCTTAAAATTGTATCACATAAAATAACGAATCAGGTAACAAAGGTATCTATTGATAATGAGCCTAATCTACAGCTGAACTGTCAAAGGTTTGTTAATGAAGTGAAATCTGAACTATCTAAAAAAAGAGCAAGTAATGTATATAATTCTTATCAAAGTGGGTTTAATTTAGAAATGCATAGTGGCAGGACTTTAAATTAGAAAAGGATAAAGATAGTTGAAACGGTTGTACAATCAATATCATCTACTACACATAGTTATACGATACAACCGACAATATCTGCAGAAGGTATGTTGCTCTCGCCTCTTTTTATGGTTTTCAAAGAATCAAAGTACGAATTCGGGCCTACTGTTGTAAAAAAAATTATTCCAAGCACCTATTATATATTTGCAAGCAAGTGTATCAGAAAAACTGCCGAGCGAATTACTTCAACCGTGGTTAGGAGATGTCTTTTTTCCTAATTGTGGAAAAACTGCCGTTTTTTTTACTACACTCATGTAGTGGGCAATGTGAGCGCACTATAGAAGTTATACCTCAAGATAAAAATTTTCGATTGACGATAATCCTTAAGGTACCACAGGCAAAATTCAACCATTGGATGTATTTGGTTTTAGAATTTGGAAAAACTTTGTGCGGCAACTATCTGATGCTGTCATTTTATTCGGATCGGACATAAATTCCCATGAAATAAATAATATTATAAAATTACAATCTATTACACATCATCAATTATCTTCACCTACATTCCAAAACGTATTCAAATATGCTTGGTAAAAGAGTGGCGGACATTTGTATGAAAAACCTCTTAAATTCGAAAATCTTGTAGAATATTGCTTTGCAATTGAAGAAGATCCTATCTGCAACATTTGTGAAAATATAGCAATTATAAAATTTGCATGGTCCAAGACACTACTATGCCTGCGGTATTTGTTTATAGAGTATGATTATTGCTCACAATATATCAACAGTGACAAGAAGACGGATCTTATACGAGGTGTGATCAAAAAGTAAAGTGAATTTTGAAATTTAGCGGGCTACGTCCGTTCGATCTTCGACTTTTTTATTTGGTTATGTCGGTACACTCGTCTAGAACATACGTTCCAAATTTCAACTTTGTAGTATGTTTGGTTTGTTTGTGAGAGGCATCAAGGTTAGAAGTGTTTTACGTGCTCCACGATTTGCTGCTGTCTAAAAACATGGATCAAAGAGTTTGCATTAAATTTTGTGTGAAAAATGGAATCAAATGTTCCAAAACACTTGAAATGCTGAAAGTGGCATACGGTGAGTCTACTTTAAGTCAAAAAAATGTTTACAAGTGGTATAAACTCTTCCAAGAAGGCCGAGAAGACACCGACGACGAACCTCGTTCTGGACGCCCCAGCACATCAACAACTGATGAGAATGTTGAAGAAGTGAAGAAAATAGTGTTGGGAAATTGTCGAATTACCATTAGAGAAATTGCTGATGATATTGGCATCTCATTTGGTTCATGCCAATCAATTTTGACGAGTATTTTAGACATGAGACGTGTGTCAGCGAAGTTTGTTCCGAAATTGCTCAATTTCGACCAAAAGAAACGTCGCATGAGCATCGCCCAAGAGCTACTGAATGACATCAACGATGATCCAGATTTACTCAACAGGGTTATAACAGGTGACGAAACATGGGTATACGGCTATGACGTCGAGACTAAGACTCATTCGTCCCAGTGGAGGCATTCTGGATCACCAAGACCAAAAAAAGCACGCCAAGTTCGATCAAATGTAAAGGTTTTGCTTACAGTTTTCTTTGACTGCAGGGGCGTGGTGCATCATGAGTTCTTACCACAGGGTAGAACAGTAAATAACGAATATTACCTGCAAGTTATGCGCAATTTGCGCGAAGCAATCCGCCAGAAACGTCCGAATTTGTGGAACAATAAAAATTGGCTTTTGCACCATGATAACGCTCCTGCTCACACATCGTTGCTTGTGCGCGAATTTTTGGCTAAAACCAACACAGTAACGATGCCACAGGCACCGTATTCCCCAGATCTGGCCCCCTGTGACTTCTTCTTGTTCCCAAAACTGAAGAGGCCCATGAAAGGACGGCGTTTTGCCACGATTGAGGAGATAAAGACGGCATCGAAGGATGAACTAAACAAGATCACAAAAAATGATTTTTTGAAATGCTTTGAGGATTGGAAAAAGCGTTGGCACAAGTGCATTATATCCGAAGGGGATTACTTTGAAGGAGATAAAATAAAAATTGATGAATAAATAAATATTTTTTGAGAAAAATAAAAATTCACCTTACTTTTTGATCAAACCTCGTATACAATACAATCATTAACTTTAAAAATTTGATTGAATGTCAAGAAGAATATGATGATACTATCAAACGTCTTAATATTGTATTAATAAAATAAATAAACATACATCACTTGTTCTGAATCAACTTGTACAGGGGTGAATTTTTCTGCGGGTTACTTTGTGTAAGGAAATATTTGTCAAGCGGTTAACCGACCAGGAGGTAAACCCGTCCGATAATCATTTATTGGGTTGAGCCTTCTGGAGGTGAAACTGTCTTGGGGATGAACTGGGGGCTTACGTTTATGAGGTTTAACTTGACGAGTGGAGTGATTCAGGGGGTATGCGAGTCGGGTTGATAAGGGGGTGAGGTTCATCAGGGGGCATGCGAGTGGGCTTGATCAGGGTTAATCAACGATTATGCGAGTGAGGTTAATAAGAGGGTTAATCAGATAGTTGATTAGGGGGTATGCGTATGAAGTTAATCACTGGATGTTTAGGAGATATACCGGAACGCTTTAGGTTTATTCGTACTATTTCTTACAAGATAGATCTTTTTTTTAATTTTTTTATGATCCGTTTTTGAATTCGAATGGTAAGAATATATACTTTAAATACAGTTTCATCCCTATACAACGTAGGGCTGGGAACCCCCAGTGACAAAATCTGTATGGTTACGTTTTTCTTTTATATAGATTTTTCAAATTTTTTTTGACCAAAAATAGTCATAAATATCTGCAACGATTACCGAAAATCGTTCGACTCGCGCGAGGTTAATTAGCGGCTGATCGAGAAAAGCCGCGATCGGTTCGCGAGAGAGAGAGGGCGCGTAGGGGCAATGACCGGGAGGGGAGCGTTCAGCAGGGAGTATGACTGTGTCACTCAGTCCGCCTGTATCGTGCAGCTAACCTTTGTTTCCCGAGCCGTTTAAGTTTTCGTGTGGTGGTGCGAACTTAGAGGTGCGAACGTTGGTGAGGTGTGCTGGGTGCAGCAGCAGCAGCAATAGTAGCAGCAATAATAGCAGCAGCAGCAAAAGCAGCAACAGCAGTAGCAGCGACAGCAGCAACAACAACAGCAACAACAGTAATCGCGGCGGTGTAGCGAGCGGCGAAGCGGCGTTCCAGCAATTTGTTGTTCGGATACGGTTGGCCACCGTATTCTCATCGTTCTCGCGGTAGGTGCACCTTCCCCTTTTATTATTGTGAATAGCGTGCGATCCCGCGCAGCGTGCGCGAGGAAATTAGTTGTTGCGTGCGAGCGGTTAGTTCGCGGTAATCGCGGTTTTCTCTCTCTCTCTCATACGGTGTGCATTGTCACTCGCGCAAGCGTGCGCAAGACTCTCGGCAGATCCCCCGTGTATTTGATCTTATTGAATAAAACGGTCAATCGTCATTGTTAAATCAAGTAGTCGTTATTTTGTCTTTCCTTTGTCCGGAGGTCGCGTCTATATTTGTTTGTTTTGATTCGAATTCGCCGGTAGCGTAGCACGGATCACGCGGATATCGGTAGACGGGAATCGTCAACTTAGGTTCCAGCGGCGGCCGCACGAGCGCTACTAAGCGAGGGCGACAGCGCCGCCAAGCGGTGAGTTGGGGGAACCCAACTCGGAATAGTGAAGAGACTCTGCGCAGGCGCACTCCGAGATAAGGTAGGTTGATGTGCTTTGAGCACATAGATAACGAGGCGTCGTCTAGTCATTATAAAGGTACTTTCAAGAGATTATAGACTAAACGGCAGCCTGTTACATATCATAGATATTGTTGTTACAGGGTTTTGGAAGTGGCTTTTGAGGGTGTTTTCCAGAGTCCAAATTCCTTTTCTTGCCCAACAACAGTATAATTTTCTCATCAATTTTTAAGCATCATAGTAGATGAATAATCAGCGAAATTGGTGATTGACAATTATTCATATAGCAATAGTAGGGTTTAGGGGTGGTTCACCCTCAAAATATTAAATAACGAAAAAATTTCGAAGCTCGTTAATATTATTTCATCATTTCCTAGATAAAAATTTATTTTTCAATTTTTTTTGGTAATTTCGTGATTTTTTTCGCGAAAAATCAAATCAAATAGGTTGTTTTTTCACTTTACATCGTAGGAGTTGCAATCCTCAGAGACAAAACCTATATAGTTATATTCACTTTTTTGTAACGAATTTTTTAAATTTTTTGTTGTGTAACGGGGTGAATAGCTAGTACAATAGGAAATTTATTAGCGTATAAACTGCTCCGATGCAGAGCTAATCGCTGTTCCATTAAACACGTATAGTTATACGTGTGTTCACCTTTACGTTTGATACTCTCGTTTCAGTGTCTTCTTTCCAACCGAGTTGAACTCACCTTAAGTCACTTGGCTTGTGGCACTCGATCTATTTTAGGTGTGAGTGACCTAATGCTTAATCCGAATAATCCCCTAGACGAAATCGGATTAAAACTTAATCCTTTAGAGGTCTGTTAAGCTATTAGAAAACGAAATGACGTAAACGGCGAATAAAATTAATAATGTTTAACTCATAAAAAGCTACATTTTTTTACGGGCCGAAACGCTAACGCACGCGAATAGGATGTACAATTATTGATAATAATTCGATGAGAGAGAGAGAGAGAGAGAGAGAGAGAGAGGAAATTCGAACTTTGCCGCGAAAACTAACGCTCGGTGCGAATATAAAAAATAACGCTCGCGATAGACAAAATACTCTCGTTCGTATTTTGTCGCGTAATATAAGGGAGTGCACCTACCGTGCGGTGCAATTACGGTGATCAGTCGTAACTGTTGAAGAAAATCAACGGTACTCCCCAAATAGATCAGCTGCGCTGCCTCGCTCACAAATTTACTGCTGCTTTTGTTGCTGCTGCTGTAAATACTGCTGATGTGATGCTTGCTCGCTACACTCGCACGTATCAAACAGTCCAGGAAAACTTTATAAAAAACAGCGAAACACTGTGCAAAATAATTGGCGGTACTATCGCAAAAGCAGCTGAGGCTTAACTGAATATTTAAACCCTCGCGCGCCCCCTCTCTCTCTTAGGCGTTCGAACTAACATCGCGAGTGTATGAATCGCAAACTGATCGATTAATCGAATCGACTACCGTTGAGCTCCCTCCAAGTCCTGACTATCTAGGCAGGACAAATACCCGCGATCCGCCGCCATCAGGAATCTGGAAACAAAAGAAGGAAAGGAACCAAATGAATTAAAAACTTCCCTTCTTTATTTAGGGCTACTTTATTATTAGCCCTCTAGGGCCTACACCACTTTTTGGCTACACCTGGCGCTCGATGTTTCGGGTAGCGCTAGTGTGTAGCCTTCTTCGGAGACCGCTGGGAGTTGGTCTCCCCAGGCTCCCCGCAGATGTAGCAGCCCCTCAGCTGCGATCGGGATTGAGCTTTCTGATCGTTTTGGGTCTGCTCAGCAGACCGAGAAGACTGCTAGACGCTGATTCCCTGGGAGGCAGTTATCGGAACGCCTCCCACCGTGGCCGTCGCACGGCGATCCTTCGACCTTATCACGATTGTGGTTTCGGGAGCTACTTGCCCGTCCAGGTGGACCGTAAGCATTGGCCCAGCACCAATAGCTCTCGGGGCTCTCTTCTCTTAAGCCGTCACCGGGAACGCTGGGAGGATTCCCGTCCTTGTTCCACTTGCAGCAGTTCTTCAGCGGTTCATGAAGCCTCTCAGGTGCTCCTGCACCTAAGACTGGAGATCCGCTGCGAAGCGCCAGGCACTCTCCACCTCATTGATCCCTAGACGCACGTGTCTGAAGTCAAGGAGGAGAGATGGCTGCTCCGGGACACGAGGATGGTTGCAGACCCAGTGCGATGTCCCACAGGTTTCCTTGGGTCCTGGGCACTGGCTGGCACTGTGGCACTCCCATCCGGTGGCCCCCTCCAAGTGGACCCTGGCGAAGCTACGCAGATCTTCTATAAACTGCATCGCATCAGGGCCCAGCTGCAAATTTAACAACATCTGCGTGACCACCTCGAAGGTCTCTTTCTCCACGATGATTCTCCGTTCCATCTGTAACATCCAAAACAAAACAAAATCTCGATGCAACTCCCTGCGCGAAGAAAAACCCTATTAAACGCCGCACCTCACCGAGTTATGCGTTCCCTCGCGATTCCTTCTGGGAATGTCCTGGCCCTCGTCGGTTACCATTTGGGTTTATCGGCCCAACCGTCCTTTACACGACGGGAACAGTCTTTCGAGGCCTAGCTCTCCCTCTAGATTCCTTTAAGGGAGGAGTTATTGTCTCTTGCCTGACCGGTGACCGTCTCTGTGACCTTTCGAGATCGCCCTCGATCTCTCTTGGTTGGGGCAGATACCGACAAATCCGACGTCTCCATCGGATCATTACCTACGGCCGTGGGGCTGTTACCTCGACCCGCTCGTTCAAAATCCTCCCCCCCCCCTCCGGATCTTCACACGTTTTCGCGGATTCGGTCGCATCCAATGGCCGTTCTTTTTGCGGTTTGCGAGGATCGATGACTTCCTCGCTTTCCTCTTCCTCCTCTGGAACGTAATACGGTTTAAGATTGTTGAATTTTACGTAATAACTATACTGTACACACATACAAATGTAATATAGATATATCCATGAGTGATGATGCGCGCGCCGCTATTAGTATGTATGTGAGGATGTGTGAGTGCGTGCGCACATGTATAGAGTATATGACAGTCAGTCGGCTATGAAAGAGATAAGAGAGCGCATCTCGACATGGCTTGGATACATGTATGTAATCTATATGTATCAACTCAATCTTTGACTTTTAACAATAAATAATCATGTCATTATTATTGTTGTAATGAGGGGAACCTCAACACTATTATTATTTTAACGATCCACCTCATATTCAGCAAAGATCTTTGGCTTGGAAGAATTCGCGCAGGATCTTCAGCTGATTGGCCAGAATATGTACTTGTTGGAACCGCAAATCTTTTTAATCACATACAGACCGGCGTATTTTAGCGCCAATTTTGCTGAAATGCCTTGGGCAGCCGAGGAGAGAATCCTGTTGCTCTTCCATACCCAATCTCCGAGCTTAAACTCCGATTGCCGTCTCCTCCGGTCATAATAAGCCGCCTGACGCGCAGCTTCCTCCTCTGACTTGGAGTTGGCCCGCTCCCATAAATTAGGGAGCTTCACCATAAGTTCATTCCAATCTACCACAGCTTGACCCTCCGAACACTCAAAGGCCTGCTGATCCTGGGATCTTCTGTCAAAGGAGTCAAAGGAGGTCAAAACGTCAAAGGAGGTACCGGCTGACGCCCAAAGATGAGCAACGCAGGACTACGAGTATACCTAGTGGCGCTATGAGTTGCCGAGTTCAACGCGAAGTTGAGCTCTGACAGGTGATCGTCCCAGCTCTTGTGATCACGGCTCACATACGACGTGATCATGGTTTTGAGCGTCCTATTTACTCGCTCTGTGGGATTCGCTTAGGGTTAATACACGGGAATCAAGACGCTCTGGATGCCGTTCATCTGGAGATATGAATCGACTTGATTATTCTTGAATTCGGTTCCGTTATCCGATAAGAATACCTCTGGAGTGCCAAACCTAGTGTGTGACAAGCCACTCGTGTAATTCCTTTGCGACCGTCTTCCCGTTGGCTTTACGTATCGCAACGTACTCTAGTCAGCGAGTAAATAGGTCTACAAAGACTAGGACGTACTCAAAACCTCGAGAGCTTTTGGGGAATGGGCCAGTGATATCACCGGCCACCATCTGCTAGGGTCGTGTCTGCTGACATACCCGGCAAATCTTTACGTACTCCCTTACCTGATCATACATCTTAAGCCAGTAGTACAAGTGCCTAGCCCTGGAGAACGTATACTCTCGTCCTCGATGCCCTGCCGTAGGAGCATCATAGACCTCGTGGAGCACCTGGTACCTTTTCTCTCTAGGTACCGCAAGCTTCCGCGCTTCATCGTTGTCGATGGACCTTCACCGTCCTTATCAGGCTGATAGTGATACAATCTCCCCCTCCCCACAACCTTCCATGTAAGGTGTGAGTATGGGTCTTGGCATGCTTCCTGGTATTGTTGCAAATACCAGGCGTCACTGGTCTCCGGCCGACTATTTATGGCACTCACTTCAATATTCAATATCGAAGACATTGCCTTGCAATACTAGCGATCACCTTGTTAGTCTTCCCGTGGGATTTCTCATACTGTGGAGCCATTTCAAGCAACTATGATCAGTGATAACCTTCAAGTGATGACCTTCAATGTACGGCCGGAACTTTCCAATAGCCCATACCACTGCCAAGCACTCTATCTCGGAGACTGTATAATTCCTTTCAGCGCTGTTGAGTGATCGGCTGGCGTATTCTATCACACGTTCCTCTCCATTGACATCCTGCGTGAGCACTGCCCCGATCCCACTGTCACGGGGTCAGTTTGTAGTACAAACTGACCCCTAGGATCGGGTGGTTCCAATATTGGGGTGGAAGTCATCGCCTCATGCAACTTCGTGAAATCTCGCCCTTGCTCTTCCTCCCAAGAGAAACGTACATTCTTCTTTGTCAGGCGGTTTATAGGTTTAGCGATCATGGCAAAGTCAGGCATAAAACGTCTATACCATGACGTCATTCCCATGAATCGCTCAACCTATTTGATACTCCAGTATCGGTCTTATCTTCTCGGGATCTGGTCTTACTCCGTCCTAGTTCACAAGAACTTCTAAGTACCTGACTTCCGTCTTACAGAAGTGACTTTTGGCTTTGTTGATGGTTAGGCCTGCACCTAGAATTCTCTTTAATACCATTTCTAGATGCCGCTTACGCTCCTCCAATGACGACGAAACCACTATTAAGTCGACGAGGTAACCAAAAGCGAGTGGATCCATATCCGGGCCTATCACTTTATCCATCAACCTCTGGATGGTCGCTCCTACGTATGCCTGTCCGAAGAGCATTCTCTTGAATTGAAAGTGCCCTAATCCAGGTACTATAATCGCCGATATTGGACGCGACTCTTCCTTTAAGGGGATTTGATGGTACGCACTACTCAAATCCGGCGTAGATATGAACTTTGCATCCCTTATCCATCTCAGGTTGTCGTTTATATATGGTAAAGGATAGGCATCCGGTTTAGTGATTGCGTTTACCTTTTGGTAATTCACACAAAACCTATACTTTCCATCAGCCTTGTTTCCCATTGCCACTGGACTTGACCATCCGCTGGTCGCTGGTTCGATTACATCTTTTTCCAGCATATCCTTGACCAGCGCATGTATTTCCTCTCGTACCCTATCAGAAACTGGGTAGTACTTCTGTTTGATGGGTCGAGCACCTCCAACATCTATATCGTGCTCAACCCCCACAGTACAGCCTAAAGCCTGTCCTCCGTCAGGAATCAACCTCCTGACGAAGTCTTCGATTTCCTCAAGCTGTGTTTTCGTGGCCTCCCACAGTCCTACCGATGCCAGAAATGTCGTACCATCAATTCCAGCCACTTCCATAGGTACTTTTACTTGGGCGTCCTTCAACCATTACTCATTCTCATCGGGATCCAAAACTGCGCGGAACTCCCTTATAAAGTTCGCGCCTACGTAGCAGTCATCTGTGAGCAGTGGCGTAATGGTGACTCTAATTTTTCTTGTCATTCCCCCTACCTTATAGGGGAACATCACGTAACCAATAATGGGGCATAGGCGCCCGTCGGCGAGCCACATGGCCGCCCGTCCTGGTCACATTAAGCCCGAGTCCCATCTCCGATGCTAATGTTAGCCATAGCTGACCCATGACCGTAGATGAGGTGCCGGTATCATAAAGTGCTCTAATCTTAAAGTCACCTATGTCTACCCGCAACCACCTTCTGGTCTCATCCTCGGGGCCGTATCTACGAGTCGCATCCATCCCTTCATTCGTCGCGCTTTTCAGCGGCTTCTTCCCTTCCGCTGATGCTACGACGATGGGCTTGCTCGTACTCGTGGATTCCTTCGGCAGGGGAGTTTTTTGTGTAGAGGGGCCCGAACCTTTCAGGTCTTCGGGTTGCTCGATCCTTACATCAATCGAGTCTTCCCCCTTCTCCACAACTTGTATATGGCCACCTGGTCCTTCCAGGATGACCACCCTCCTACCCTGCCGAGGGCTGGTATCGGACTCAATCGCCTTCTCCTTTGAGGTACCGCTAGGTCCCGGGCTCTCTTGGTGCCCTACCGGGACCTGTTTGGATCCCTTGGTCGCCGAAAACTTGCTCTTTCCCGTCGACGATCCGCAGCGAGAGGTCGAATCTACTGGAGGCGCGAAGATGACCTTTTTTCTTCGCTCTCCTTACCGTTTCTCTTGTTGCAATCTGGGCAGAATTTACGGCTGAAACCTAGTTTGCCACAAGCGGATAACTGGAGAGGCTTCTTGAAGTCGATTTTCCGCCTCTGTCCTTCTCGCCGCTCGCCAGGAGACCTGGGAGAAGGAGAATTCTTCATTCCCCCACGCTATCATCTTTTACGCAGTTCTGGAGGGCTGTCCTGCCTTTCTTTGGCCAATTTGCGCAGGATTCTCTCAATGCCCTTCAGACGCTCCTCCATCTTCTTATCTGAAGTAGAGGTTTGTGTAGCTGATACCGTTGCTTGCTCGGTAGGCTTCCCGGCAGGGTTCTCCACGCTCTGTCCGCGCTACGGATCTCCCTCCTTCTTCGCACGCACCGTCCCTTCATCACCAGCCGTTCAGGTGATGGTCACCAGGTGATGGTCGCAGTTTTCCTCTGCGCTAAGGTTTTCCAACTCGTCACAGATTGTATCGAGCCATGCTTGTCGGGTGCGCCTCCTGCGCCCTGCCACCTCTTTACTGCGCGTGGTCTTCTCAAAATCTGTGACGGTGTACTCCCCCAGCAACCATTTCCCAAGCCTAGCCGCCTGCTGGATGACACTTCCAGCCTTGCGCAGCTCTAGATCCGCCTAGTAGCGTTTGCGCTAGTCGTTCGAACTAACATCGCAATTGTACGAATCGCGAACGGATCGATTAATCGAATCGATTACCGTTGCAGTTGTCAAAAAATATTGATATAAACCGAAGATATTGCTGTAATAGTATTTTAGGGGTTATTTTTGTGAGTGATTTTTCAGCTCTTACATTTATTTTCCTACAGACTAACATTGTCATTGTCTAGCCCACTTTTAAGCATCATAGCATATGGAAAATCAGCAAAACTGGTCATCGGGAACTAGTCATATAGTATTAATAGCGTTTAGGGGTATTTCATGCTTGAAATACATAAAATTGAAAAAACGCTGAAACATGTCAATTTTGATTTTACTATTTCCTACAAAAAAAATTATTTTTCAATTTTTTTATGATAGTTTTGCGACTCTGTAAACGAAAAATCTATTCAAAAAAAGTTTTTCCCCTGTACATCGTAGGGATTGCAACCCGCCAAATCCAAAACTATGCGATTTTGTTATTTTTTAAATAAAAAATTGTTTCCATTTTGTTTCATAAAAAAAGATTCATTACAACCAAAGTTACTGCTTTAGGGGTGACTTTTGAGGGTGGTTTTCATCCCCTAGACAGCTTTTTCCGTGTCTCTTATTTTTTTATAAAGTATAACATATCTCAATTGCAACAAAATTGAAGGTGGACGGTTGGGCATGTTCCCTTGTAAGTCGGTCAGCATTAATGGATGAGAGAGATCTAGCCCTACTCTTGTCTAATTTTCAATGCGGACGGAAATGAAAATTTCCATTAATATGTAAGATAGGACTCTTTCATATAATAAAATTACTTCCAATATCGAACGTAGGGGACGAAAACTGAAAATTATACCAATTTTCATTCTGTAAGAGAGGGATGCAAGGAAATTATACTTTTTGCTAACTCAAATTGACCACGTTCTTTAGGCTTCATGCACTGTTTACTATGATAGCCGATAGGGTAATGATCCGCAAATTTTAAGTCAGCGTTAAAAAAATCTAGAGTATCAGAGTATACGGGAAAAAATTATAGATTTAAATTTTTACGTATATGCGTGCGTGCGTCCGTGTGTGTATGTGCGCGCGCGCGCATGTGTTTGTGTGTGTGTGTTTATACAATCAAAGATATCATTCATTTTTGTGAGAGGACACACATAAGCAAAAATAATTCTATCATGCATACATATACTCGTATCTCGACTCGTGTTCGTTGATATCGATAATTATAACATTAAATTAAAGATTTCAAATAATTACTCTATTAAATACACTGCCGTCGGACGACTTTTGGCCACCCTAACCAAAATTAGCAAAACTTCAAAGTTTTATATCTTGGCTCCAAAACATGCTATAGCAACCGACGGGATATAATTTTAAAGGTCTTTTGTAGAGCTTTTCAACAAAATAAAATACATATATGATTTTCCTTTTTTTATGAGTTGTGTATCATAAATAAAATTAATTTTTCCGTTTTTTCTCTCGAACTTTAAAGCGATGTACTTTTCGAGACTTTATCGGACAAGAAAACTAGATATATTATTCAACAGCTTGTTTTAAAAGCTACAAAATCCATGTATGGGAAAATTTTTTTAACTTGATTTTTACGAGCTACAAATCCTTTTACAAAAAACTAACCTTTTCATAAAATTCGTTGTACCTCTGAAAGTTGTGATTATAAAAAAAAATTTAGTAGAAAAAAATATTTTTTTTCAAGGACTAACTGCTGATTTACTTGAAAAATAAAAAACGATTATTTTTTTTTATTTTTTAATAACTTTTTTAGACATAAAAATGTATTTAATGCATAAATATACATAAAAAAGAAAATTCTGATTATTAAAAATGAAAATAACACACAATAGCTATATTAATTTGTCAATATAGAAAAATTCGCAATAGAAACAGTCTTTACATTTTTTTAAATTTATGATTCGAAAGCTTTACAAAAGACCTTTAAAACCATATCCCGTCAGTTGTAGTAGCATGTTTTAAAGCCGAGATATAAAACTTTGAAATTTTGCTAATTTTGATCTAGGGTGAGTAAAAATCATTCAACGGCAGTGTAAATATGATTTGTAAATTGACGTTTATTTACATAGTATTGCTCTTTTACAGTTTAATATTAACGATTTTATTGGCATTTTTTTATACAAAAACAATGGACAACTGTAGTAAGGACTGATGTAGCATATTTTCTATGAAGGCACGTTATTAAAAAATTAATTATTTAACATTTAAATTCATTTCAAAGAACAAATACCATGAGCATTAGAATGATTTAAATGGATCTTCCGAAACACTTCTTTCATAATAAAATTATATTTTTTTGAAAGTATAATTATTTGTCCTTTTAATTCTTCTATTTGATTTGATAATTTATCATTTATAAACATTTGTTCTGCTAGAAATTTTGATAATTTATTGTTATCTTCTAAATGTTTCAATTTCTCAGATGTCAGGTTTTCAATTTTGAGGTTCATTTGTTCGAAGTTTTCCGTCAGAGGAATTTGATTGTATTCTATTGCGGCATATTTGTTTTGTAATTTTTGATAGTCGTTGAAAAGTTGAACATTTTTATCTGTAAGTTTTTGAACAAATTCTAGTGCTTGTACTTCTCTGTAACGTTGCATTTCTAAATCTAATTTTACTTCTGCTACATTAGTATGAAGTTGTTCCATTGCAAATTCCAATTCACGAATACGATCTTCCTTGCTGTAACAAAAACCAACACATGAGTTTTCATATACTTTAAATTAAACTCCAAGAATTAAAAATATTATGTAATGATCTATGTATGTGTATAAGAAGGCGAAAATTATTGGATAATTATGCCCAAAATGCAAATAAAGTTAAATTATTTATAAATTATAAATGATGAAACTATATCGAATTTATTACTGTGTATATATATTATTAAAGAAATAAATACTTCAATTATGTTTCTGAATCAATCATTTTTTTATTTATTTATTCTTAAATCTACATAGAATTATTCATACTAAAATATTACCATTTTTTTAAAGTTCAGTTTTATCTCTCCTGCTATTATGCAAAATATCAAATTCTAACCACTTCATAATAACTTAGTTACGAGGTCTTTTAATCATTTTTCAACTAGGTATTGTAATGCGGTACATTACAAGGCCTTCCCTGGGTGCTGCATTATTTGCAACACCTCGGAAAGGCCATCCCCGTCCCTTGCCGCCCCGTAACCGGTTAAAAAAATTAAAGATAAACGAACCCTATATAAAACAATTACCCCTTTTTATGTCCGAACAACCACGCCGGAGAGATGGGCAAAACAAAACTCGTCAAACGCGATCCGACGGACGCTCAAAGAGCAGACAGAAAAAAAGGAGCGCACCACGGAAAAAGAGAGCGCACGCCCACACTCACTCACATACACTCCCGACCACGTGTTCCCGACCGGCGAAAGAAAAATGCAAAACTTGACTGGGAAATGCAACGGAAATGCATGTTGATGACACATGCAGATCCGTTACACTCCCAGACACCAACACTAACACTCACGAGGCACTGACACTCCAGGGGCGAGCAGAAAATCGCCGATGAAGTGGCAGCCGGTAATCAGCTGTGTCGGGCTGCCGAACACCATCGGCGACATTCTGAGCGCCACACACAAGAAATACAGCAACCGCACACACAAACACCTGGGAGAACATCACTAAACCAACACGGGAGCGCCCCAGGAGGAGCTCCAACAACCGACACAAGGACACGAGACGTACGCGCTAGAAACGGAGCTGCCATCTTGAAGCGCCGAGACAGACTGAGAGCGAGAGCGAACGAGACAGACTGAGAGCGAGCGAGCGAGACAGAGCGAGCGAAGTAGACTAAGCAAGAGCGAGCGAGACAGACTGAGACAGAGCGAGCGAGACAGAGCGAGCGAAATAGACTAAACAAGAGCGAGCGAGACAGACGATACAAAATGATAGATAGAATAATATGCAAATGCGAAGATGAGGGCGCTACAAATGAAACGGCGTATATTATATACGTATCTATGACACAATAAAATTAAAATTATGATTGGAAAATAATGAGCGTGGAATAAATACCGAATTGTAAAATTCGCACGCGACCGACACCCCTATTATGATAGCGAGCGACAACTACCCCCTTTAGGTTTGAATAATAATTTAACTGACCGAATTCGAACCTTTGACAAAATTCGCTAGTGACGTCACGACTAATGAGCAAATTAGAATAAAATTTGATTTCCATCCGGATAGACAAATAGATAAGAGTAGGGCTAGATCTTTTCCAACAACTAACGATAGCTACCTTAGTGGGGGGTGAGAGAGGGTAAATAACGACGAAAGTAGGAGAGCTAAGGAGCGCGCTGTATCCTTCTAATTTACATACGGACCAATAATAAAATATTCGGAGGGCGCTACCGATATCCGAATTAGCATACCAACCAATAATAACATTTCTTCTCGGAAAGAGGAGAAGAAAAGCGATCTTTGACCGCGAGAAGCCGATTCTCGTCCATTTTGCCACTGAATATCTAGATAGAAGGAGCCTCTATCAGCTAATCTCACTGCAGAATTATTAGCGCTAGACGCCTTCCATATTCTTTTTGACAATTTTGTTTGCCAATACCGCAAGGAAAAATTGTAAGTAGGCAAAGTGCTATTCACTTTAATCGCGGAGTGCGGGGATAAATCTCTCAGTGCTGTAGGTCGTCGCGACGCGTGGATCCGTCGACGCCGGTGCCTATCGAATCGCGCTGACCTGACCGCCATTCCGTATATTTTAAAGTGAGTGTTAGATGTTACGAATGAAAATTGCGATTTAGGATTCGCACTGACCTGTCGTTAACTATCTTATTACGAACGTAGGTTTAACCGAATCAAATTGTCTTGATTATTTAGTTGTGTTGATCTTCCCGCCATTTAGCAAACAGGACGTGAGCGTTAGGATTAACCAATGAAAATTGTGATTTAGGATATTCGCACTGACCTTTCGCTGACAAATTGCCGCGAACGTAGAATTAGTCAAATAAACTCACCCTGCCTATTTAATCGTGCTGACTTTTTCGCCATTTCATAAATCTAACGTACGTGTTAAGTTTATACGAATTAGAAGCAGTGGTTGAGTTATTCTCGCTGACCTTTCGCTGACAAGTTATCATGAGAGTAGGATTAGCCAAATAGGATTACCGTGCTGACCTTTCCGCCATTTCATGAACCGAGCGTGAGCGGTAAGATCAGACAAAGGAAATTCGCGATTGAGTTATTTGCGCTGACCCTCCCTCTTTGTTAATCGAAGACCGACCGGAAAAATTATTAACATTCCGATTAATTTGTATCCTTACGGATTTATGAGTATTCAGAATCTTACCGACCATATTTACTCCGATCTCTTATGTGAGAATTATTAATACATCAATAAAGTGATTAATTATCTTTATATGTAAAATTTACTTTGATATCCTACCTCTACTGCATGCTAGCGATTTGATTACATTGATGCCGCGAGCGATTACATACGGGTACAACTAATTCGCTGTATTTTCGGGTCACTAGATAGGTAACATACGCGCGAATTCTAACGTCCTCACGACCTGAATTAAGGAGCCATCACCTGAGCTGCCGGCATACTATAATTAAGGAGGAAAAATAGAGAAGGAGAGTTGGACACCAAGGCCTGAAGTGAGGATACCACGCGTATCCCCCGTCTGCCCACCCTGCGCAGTCGCCGTTAAGCAGACCGGGATACGCGATAACCCTACTGGCCTTAACCCCGACGATCGCCGTAATTAGCCGACGGTCTGGCGCCCTAAATAATCGGGGGTAGAGCCAAACAGGCCTTGTGGCGGAAGAAACTCGGAGCGCAGTTAAAACCCCCGAAATTCCCTGCTACAATTGTCAGTTATCTTCCTCCATGCTCCTAATCCCCGCTACGTTCCAGAATAGTATCTTTACTCCCTCCCTTCCCTCCTCTACCTCTCTCTTTTTTCCCTATTGTTTTCGAAACCCTTCCGCCCTTTTTCCTATCATTTTTCCCTCTTTCTCGCTCCACCACCATTCTTCTTCCTCTGACTTTAACCCGATATGCTACATCTTTACCTCTTTACCTTTACTTTTTATTTCTCCCGCTTTCCTTGTTACTTCTTCTGCTTCCACGTCCAGTCCTGAGCTATGTAGATCTTTTTCTGTCCCAGCTTCTTTTTCCTCTTCATAATTCCTTCCTTTTGTTCACATGAGGGGCATATAATTAGCCACATCTGTTTTCCTCTTTCTCTTCGATCATCCCTCCACGCTGTCCCTCCTATTCTTCTCAGATTCACTATCTCCCCTTTCATTTCTAGTTCCTCCCTTAACCAGTCCTCTGCCTCTCCCTTTTTTCCCATCTTAACCCACCCTCTAAATCTGTCACTGTTATATTGTTTATCCTACTTTCTCTATCCATTTTTTTCTCATATATTCTATTTCTTCCTTATTGCCTACTTCTGTTCATCTTTGCTTCTCGTTTCCTCCTTCTATACTTTCTTTTAGTTTTACGCACTCTTATTCCAACTGGTTCATCCTCTCTTACCATTTTTCCTGCAGTTTCTTTTCTCTAAGTTCTGCTTTTTCCCTTTCTTTTTTAGTCTCTCTCCTTCTTTCTTCTCTCTCTCCCCTCACTTCCACTTTTGCATCTTTTTGCCTCTCTCATTTCTCCTCTAATATTCTCCCTCAACCCTTATCCGCTCTCTCTTATATATATATATATATATACACAGAAAAAAAGAAATTTCAAATAAATAAGTAAAAATAAAGAATCGCAGTACAGATTTCCGTACAAATAAGTCTTCGGAGCAAAGTGGTATTCCCGGAAAGGTGTTCAACCGTTATAAAGCGGCAGGCAACAGCGAGGCTCTTCGATAGACTCGGATAAACCAACGTCGCTCAGCGGTTACAATCCTGCTTACTGCGGAGCACTCGATTGTTAGGAATCCAAGACATCATAGCCATCATGCGCGCATTATAGCTGATTCTTGAGGAGTGGAAAGAAAGAGAAGAGGTCTCGGGTGCCTCAGCTGCCTCACCGTTCCTTCTAATGGGCTCGGGCGTTGGTGGCGCTGAAGCAAATGTCGGTGGTAGTGCTGCAGTGGCCAGAGACGATTCAGCTCATTAAATCACCAGTCAAAAAAAAACAAACACGAAGAATCCTGCAATGATCCACGACACACTCCCTCCTCCACACCAAAGTCCTCTGTTCTGCTGCCAACGGAGACACACCGAGCTGAATCTTTACATACAATCATTACCACATCCTTCGCTTTGTTATATATCCTCTCTCCTCCCCTCCCGCGGGCCTCTTCGCCTCCACAGCCTGCCGGAAGCTGTGCAGTTAATCCTCCCTAAGCCGCTAGTCCGCCACCACAAATGATATAAACAAGGATTAGTAATGCGCTACCGCAATTTTTACATCGATGCCCGGCTTAACGATAGCGCGCGCAGATAGCAAAAGGCCACGGACGACAGGGAAATAGCTACGAATAAAGCGATTTCACCGTCATATTATAATAAATACTAAAGGCTGTTGTCTTGTCCTCGGCTCCTGTGCTATGCTGTTGATTAGCGATTATTCTTGAGCTACTAATAGCACTGGGCTGATTCCAACTAAACTTGCGTGTGTTGAGATGGACTCAGCACAATTCATCGATCACGCAGTGCATGACCTTGCACTTGACTTTCCCACCTAATGATGCTTTTCCACGCGTTATCGGTTACACATTTCAAATGCGGCTTTCTTCAACATTAAATATCTCTCTCCCTTTCTCTCTCTAAAATTGAGTACTTAATCACTGGCGATCACGATTTTGGTATTACCGATGCTATATTGGAATTTTCATTTTGTAAAATTGAAAATGGACACTACCTTGATACTGAAGGACGTCGAAAATAAAAATAGTGAGTATACAGTTACTGATTAGACTATTATTTTGAAAATTTAAAATTTTCCAACTTGTCAATATTTTCACGGCTACCATCTTAGAAAATTTTTTCAGATTCTGATTAGGTTTATCAAAGAAATAATATTTTCAATATAAATTGAGATTTTCATCTTGGTTCTATAAATTTAGACAACAAGTTTCTGAGGGAAAAATTCTAATGCAATATTAAAATTTTATCAACATTAAAGACGCTATTTAGTAATTTTCCATGGAAAATATCTCAATTCTGACAGTAGGTTGATAAAGAATGGAAAATTTTACAATAGAAAAGTGATTATGAGTATACATTTACGGTTATTTGAATGTTTTCCTCCGTTGAACAAAATAAATCGACTATAAAATAGTGGCTTGGGATAAACTGGGTTATATAACTCCAGATTCAAATGTAGTAGAAATTTATTCTCCTAATTTATTTAGCAGTTTCATAGTCAGCTTCTCTTGTAGAAGTAGAAATACTCCTATGAGCCGATTAATATCTAGTCTCTCATTACTACTCTCTCAATACTTTTTCGACACTTTCAACAGCGAGAAAAATAAACAAACTGATTAAATACTATAAAAAAATTGTGACGAGAGCAGGCCGTGTGCCGGTCTCTCGTCTGCGTTCTCCCTCCCCCACTCGGCAAGGCGTGTTGGCCAACGTTAGGCGCATTAAAGTATGCGTCTAACACTTGGCCTTTTGTTTCAGCGCCAAGGACGAGCCAGCGCAGTTGAGCGCAAGAAAAAGTTGAAGAGCGCGGAGAGAGAGTGAGAAAGAGAGAGAGAGAGAGAGAGAGAGAGCGAGTATTAGGCCTATGCAGGGATTGGCAGGCGCGCAACGCGTGACCGATAAGCGGCGCGTCGCGTGCCGCCTAACTAATAGGTCAAGGTAGGGAGAGGAGCGAGCGCCGCTGAGCGGCTGCAAGACGAGCGCAAGAATTAGTGCGTGAGATAGTCAAAGCCCAGTCCTGCTAGAGTGCAGTAGTCCCGCTAGAGAGTGCAGTTTGGGATAGCCGGAAGGAAGGTCAACCCTACCGGCAACGGCTTTGTCTGCGACCGCAGCCAGCCACCCTTGTAAGGAGAGTCAACGTCGCCTGCGGATACCTGGTCGGCGATAGCAGCCAGCAGCTAGCAACGATCTGACCAGCGACGACGATCGCTGCTTCCTGCGGCAGCACATCGCCCGGGATCCACGACGTTGCTAGGAGCGGTGAACAAAGGTCAAGCCTTCTTTTCTTCTTTCTCTCTACACTCTCTCTCTCTGGTGATGCGACGGCCGGTGCGCGGTGAAAGAGATAGCCTGGCACTCACGTGCCGGCTATCTGAAGGTTCGCGCTAAGTTTAATTTATAGTGATGTAAGTTGCGACCGGTGAATTGTCCAGGCGCCCACGTGCCGGGCAATTTACCCGGTATTAGTTCGCGTAGTTTTTAAGTAAGTTTGTAGTAGGCTAAGTACGCGGTTAGGTATTAAGATGAAATGCGAAATGTTCATTTGTGATTGTCTTAAGTAGTTTATTGTTCTATTTGTAGTTTGTTGGTCGGTAATTTAGATTATGTTATGCGTGAGTATGTTTAGTGTGAATAATGATTAATAATAATAGGTTGTAAGTGAGATTTGATTTCTGTCTTTCTATATTTCATTTATCAGCCTCTCCTCATTTACTCCCTCAATTGCCTTGAGCGAAAGTGCCTCACTTACCCCGCAAAGAATTGGTAACAAAGGAATGAGTTTTGTTACATGGCATCCCTTATGAGTTTGGCAATTGAGAAATAAATGAGAGAAATGGTTTGATGATGAAATTTGGAAATAACGGTTAACTGATTTTCTTTGTGAACTAAGGGCAAAAGAGTGCGCGTAAAAGAATTTCGAGTTTTCGGTATTTTGAATTCCTTGTTAGTGCTTGCAAGTGACCTTTCTTAGTAGCGGTGTCGGATGACAACGGTGCGTCATTGAGTCGCTTTGACGCTAGACGACTGCGTTCTTTCCTCGCTTCAGTTTTTCTTTATTTTAAGAATTTTACTAAACTGCCTATTCAAAAATTACGGTAAGTAAATTTTGATAAATTATAATTTCTTTCCATAGGCGTAAGCAAGGCGATTTCTTGCCGGCTTATAGCTTGGAAAGAAATTAGTTAGTAGGTATCAGGTTACACGGACCGGTCGAGACTTGCTTAGCCCCATAAGCTCGCGTCGTAGTCAAGTTACGGATTTTCACTTTTAGAAATAACAATGTCGCTAGCGTGTAGAGATAAAATAGTCTTGCGCAGAATATTACGCGATGCGCATGCGAAAAAATTAAAACGCAAAATTGATTCCACAGAACCGGCTGTTTTGTTGGAATTAATGCGCTATCGCGAACATAGCTTACACGGCGACCTTGAAGAGTTACAAACCCGGTATTTTCGATATATACTGTTAAGAGAGCGGCCAGATTTGCAGCCACCGTTGCGCTCGAGCGATTTTGCGTCAGGCCGATTCCCGGAAAAGCTGTAAAACGAACAGCAAGAAACGACGGTAAGCAGTGCGCGGAACGCGAACCTGGACGATGAGTTCGCGGTAGCTGCAGCACTTTTTGCGGCCGAATTATCATGTGAGCAAGAGCAGGCGACACAGGCAAGAGCAAGTGTTGCCGCTCCTTGCGAACAAGTTCGACCGCCGGGCGAAAATGCAGTCGCGCTCGGTGATAACGACATGTTACCGATGGCGGCTCGCTCGCCGTCGGACAACAGGATCGAACGCGCTCGCGAACAAGTCGCGCAAAACCAAGGCGAGCGTAGCACTAGCGTGATAAGCCAGATTTGGGGAGCCCTCACAGCAGTACCGCGTTGGATATATAAACGAGAAGTGCGGCAAGGTGTTACAGACGGTGCGAATACAGTATTTAGAGTTGAAAGAGAGGCGATGCACAGTACAGCGGCTCAGGCCGAACAGCAGGCTTCAATGCCGCCTCAGGCCAAGCCGCTCGGCGACCGCGAAACGCTAAACGCGCCAGCGGTTGCGACTGAGCCATCGGCCCACGCGAACGCACCAAACAATAGAGCAGGTAGTACATTTCTCTATGCCGATTCAAATAGATCGGTGAGCACGAAATATCACGCGCCTAGAGTAAGTTCATGGGTTGAAGACTGGGAGCGCGAGGTACGGGTAGCTACTAGAGAGGAAATGGAAATACCAGCTCCATTAGGTGAAGGTTCGATTATTAGCGAGGAAAGCGTAATGAGCATAAGGCGACCTAAACAAAAGCAGGTGAGACAGGTAGAAAATATCAGTGGAAGCGACACTAGCTCGAGTCTATCGGATACTGATAGCTGCAACACCTATAAAGTTAAATCGCCGCGGAAAACCAAGCAAGTAAGAGCGGAAAGATCAAGCAAAAAGAGTGCTCCTCCAAGAATCAAGTATATAAATGGTAAACCTGCGGATGGAGTAAGCGCGCTCAATGCCTGGACTCTCCGTTTTTCCGGTAAGGATAGTACAAACGCACTAAGTTTTCTATCAGGTTTGAGTGATTGCCAGCGCTATTATGGCATCTCGGATGAAGAGATGCTGATAGCAATAGGCACCGCATTCCGCGATAAGGCGCGTCCGTGGTACGAGGTTAATCGCGGTATGTGGAGGACGCTGAAAGACTAAAAAGAGTTTTTCTAGCGAATTCTGTCGACGATTGAACAGAGAACAACTTTACGGTGAATTGCGTCAAAGAACACAGGGCGAGAACGAGAACATTACGGACTATATCGCGGCTTTTCAGACGATTTTACGCCGTTTTGATCCACCTGTTTCGGTGAGACACCAATTAGCTATGATTATAGAGGGTCTACATCCAAGATACAAACGATACCTTGAAACTAAGACCTTCTCGGATCTAAATAATTTTAAAGAAGCGGGTATGAAGAATCGAAGATCGCTTGGCCGGTTGGAAAAGGTGGCAAAAGCCGCCCACGGCTGACGTAACGCTAATTCCGGAATCCGCGTACACAGAGACGAAGAAGTCACCCGGTAAGCAAAAATCGGTCGAAACTATTGACGGTTTAAACGACGCGATTGATGAGGTCTTAATAGTCGAATCTTCTAAAAAGAAAGCGCAGCAGCAGAACAATAAACTAGGTAAAAAGGGCAAGAAGCAGAACGGTGAAATTGCCGTGGCTATTGCCGATAGGCAACAGCCACAGGCAAGAAACCAGCCTGCGAACGAAGCCGCGCCTGCTCGTCAGAGCGCGCAGGCTTCGTTGGCCCCGGCTGCAGGTGTAGCCCCTAGTGTGGTCCCGTAGCAGCGCAATCAGGGAGGTAGCAACTTAAATAGACCATTCACGGGGGCTTGCTTCAATTGTAACGCGGTGGGACATAGGAGGGCGCAATGCCCGATAGCTCAGGTCAATCCGCGGGTAGTTTGTTATAAATGCCGACAACCTGGGCATTACGCTAATAACTGTCCAACGCGAACTTCAGAGCCGACATTATATTGTCAGGTTTGTGGGACAATCGGCTACGTTTATAGAGATTGCCCTACTTGTAATCAGGTGAAGCAGGGAAACCTCAGCGCGGGAGCCGTCGACCGCTCGACGATTCCTGCCTAAGATGGATTGAGCGGGCCATTGAGGTAGAGAAAGTGCTTCGCGCAAAGAGCGAAGACATCGTAGAAGAAAGGAATAGAGTTGAGGCAAAAGAGGAAGGCGAGAACAAGGCAGAAACTGCCAGTTCTGCGCCACCTCTCTTAGACGAGGTAATAGGAGAATATTTGAAAGTCAAGGCTAAGGTCAAGCGTGCAGAATTTGTAGAATATGAGGATCCGGAAAAAGGGAGTAAGGAAATCGTTGAGTTTAAAACGTGTTTAAAGGCGAGTTTAGTCGTTCGACATTGAAAGAAGTTCAGGCGCAGAGTGACGAGGGCGTAAGTTTCCCTAGTAGGATCAGCAATGAACCCGAAGAGGCAAATAAAAGTGACTCGTTTCAGCAGGACGCAGAAAGTCTTCAAATAGGTCGACACACTATCACGCGAAAAACTTTGCCCGATAAGGTTATGCAAGATCTGATAGGGTTTAATAAATTTTGCGCGATAGTTAGCTCGCCTGAGAAGGGCCCAGTGAGGCAAAATGAGTTGCCATCGTTGCGCACAAACACGAATGTGGCAGGTTTGAGTATTTCGCCCACGATTGGGCAGGCTTCGGAAAAGGCCGTTGCTTTAAGAAATCAGGGTGAACCTGTGAAAGAATCTGTTGGTAAGGAAACAAGCTCAGGCACTGCGCTCCCGTCGGAGCGGGCTGCGACAAAGGTCATGGTCACGCGCGATAGAAGCGAGAAGCCGCAAACGTGGGGCGACTTGAGGTTAAGTATTGAAATTGGTGGTAGGACGAATTGGTTAATTGCGACGGTAGTATCTACGCTTAAGCACGACTTGATTTTAGGAGCCGACTTTTGGATAGCGTGGAATATAAATATTAGCTACGGTAATCGCGCTTGGCGGGCAGGTTACCAAGGCGATTGGTATCCGTTAGCAGAGCAGAATAGTAACGAGATAGTTGTTTTTGCGGAATGCGCAGGTTTAAGCAGCTACGAGGAGGCTCAACGAGAGACAATCTGGACGCTCGTTCGCCGGATTGTCCCGGAGCCTGGTGAATCTCCGGCGGTTACAAAAGTTATCGAGCACGTCATAGATGTAGGCGATGCGCGCCCGATAAAGACGCCGATACGCCGAATGTCGCCTCCTATATTAGCATTCACGCAGGAAGAAACCATACGGCTATGGAAGGCGAAAATAATTAGGCCATCGAACAGTCAGTGGAGTAGTGCGCCGGTAATCGTATGTAAACAGGACGGTGGCTATAGATTCTGTCTCGATTTTAGACCAGTAAATAAGGTGACGAAAGTAGACGCGTATCCGATGCCTAGCATTGACGCTATTTTAGATAGGTTGCGCGGAGCAGTCTACCTGTTGAAAATAGATCTGCGAGCGGCGTTTTGGCAAATTCCGCTTTCAGAGAATAACAAACAATATACGGCGTTCGCGGTCCCAGGTCTTGGTTTATGGGAGTTTGAGCGAATGCCGTTTGGTTTGGTAAATGCGCCGGCTACTTTCACGCGCCTCATGGACGCACTTTTCGGTCCAGAGTCTGAGCCGTACGTTTTCTGGTATTTGGACGATCAGCTAGTAGTTAGCGCAGATTTTAATAGCCACGTGATCTGGCTAGAGAAAGTTTTGAAGCGTTTAGTAAGCGTTGGCTTAGAAATTAACTTAGAGAAGTCCGATTTCTTCTGTACCGAGGTAACTTACTTAGGGTACAGGTTAGATAGTGAGGGTCTGCGTCTGGACGACGACAAGGTGAAACCGATAGTAGATTACCCTGCACCGAATAACGTAGCTCAATTACGCCGATTCCTAGATATGGTAGGATGGTATGCGCGTTTTATCGAACACGAGAGTGAGATAAAGGTCCCGTTGACCAAGCTCATCCGAAAGGACCAGCCATGGGAATGGAAGGAAGAACAGCAAGTTGCATTTGAGAGGCTAAAGCGCGCATTCACGGAGGCGCCGGTACTCGCGCGCCCTGATTTTATGCGCCCCTTTTACTTGCACTGCGATGGCTCTTCCTTCGCGGTTGGCGCGTGTTTGGTCCAGGTATTCGACGACGGCGAGCATTCCATATGCTGCGCCAGTCGGATGCTGAATGCGCAAGAGCGAAATTACACGGTGAGCGAAATCGAGTTTTTGGCAGTACTTTTTGCGGTAAAAAAGTTTAGGCCTTTATAGAAGGCTCTCACTCTGTCATCGTTACGGATTATAGTGCGCTCACTAGGATTCTGAATAAACGCGAACTTACGGGTCGATTGGAAAGATGGGTACTAGAATTTCAGCAGTTAGATTGTGAAATAGTACATAGAAAGGGAGCGCTGCACCATGTGCCGGACGCACTTTCGCGAGAATTTGAGGACGAGCTCGACATTCGCGCATTTGATAAGATACAGGATGCTTGGTATCTACAACGCGTGAAAGACGTTCTTCAAAGACCGAAGAAATTCGAGAATTGGAGAGTAGAGAATAACGTCCTGTATCGGTTCATGCGCGATCACCTGCTCGATCCGATAACTAATCGCGAGGAATGCTGGCGCATGGTGGTGCCGCTGGAGTACCGAGAAAGGGTGTTGTGAGACGCTCATTGCGAGCCATTCTCTGGACATTTCGGCCGTGAAAAGACTTACGATCGAATTGCTCGTAAGTATTACTGGCCAGGAGTATGGTATAATGTGAGGACGTTCATAAGTGAGTGCTCTCAATGTCAGAAGTACAAGGTAGTCCAGCAGGCACCCCAAGGTCTAATGGGTAAACGCGTGGTAGAAAGACCATGGGCCGTATTAGCGACTGACGTCGTAGAGCTGCCCCGTAGCAAAAATAGGTTTAAATACCTGGTGGTTTTTCAAGACTTATTTACTAAGTGGGTCGAGCTGAAACCACTGCGATCGGCGGACGGCCCTGCTCTTGTTGCCGCGCTTGAGGAGTTAATCCTGTTCAGGTGGGAAACTCCGGAATATATCATTAGTGATAATGCGAAGGCATATAGGAGTAAAATATTTCAAGACAGGTTGCGAGAATATGGTATCGAACACATATTTTGTCCTGCGTATCATCAGCAAAGTGACCCGGTTGAGCGCGTAAATCGTACGCTAAAGACGATGATAGCGATGTTTGTAGATGCCGATCACAGGAGCTGGGATAGGTACTTGCATGAACTTCGTCATGCTATCAATACGGCGACTCAGGCGTCTACAAAGGTATCGCCAGCGTTTCTAAACTTTGGTAGGGATCCGCGTCCGGTAAAGAGTTTAAGGCGCGAGATCGAGACAAAGGCCCCTATTGTTAAGATAGATACGAAGGCGTGGGAAGATAGGCTATCACGTTTAAATGCATTACGCGACTTGGTAGCTAGGCACATTGATGAAGCTCAGGAAAAGCAAAAGAAACACTACGATAAGGGTAGGCGTCAGGTACTTTTCCAGGTAGGTGATTTGGTTTTGCGCAAAGTGCATACGTTTTCGAGCGCAGCGGATGGTAAAAACGCGAAACTTGATCCGAAATTTGACGGACCGTTTGAAATTATTTCAGTAATTTCGCCCAAGATCTACGAGCTAACGACGAACAGTAAGCATCGTACAGCTAGGGTACACGTCTCGGAAATTAAGCGATATGTACCACCGCGTAAGGTAAATAAATAGTGTGCGAAATAGGACAGGTGTAATAACTGAATTGTTCTGTTTTAAGGTACAAGAGGTTCATCGACGTCAGGTGATGATGGCTGAAACCGAGAAGTCGGGCCGCATCGCTCAAGTCGCCGAGGCTCAAACACCTACAGGCGACGTGACCGCATCGGTGAACTCGGCGGAATTTGCTGAGGCAATGGAGGTAGACCGAGCGTCGGAGTCTGCGGCACAGGCCTTGGGCAGACGGCCTCCTTTGACGTCGAGGTTGCCTCCTGTGTTTCATAGTTGGCACGGGCGTCGGTTGGCGGAGGCGGTGACGGGCAGGCGACGGGGTTCCCTTTGCCGCCGCCTTTGCCTTCACCCCCGACACCGTTTTTGAGCGACCGGCGAGGGGTCCGTTTGCTAACGGGAAATCGTCGTGCGGGTTCGATAATTCGTCTGGCTGCGCCCATGCGTACCTGGGACGAGGCGGTACGTCGCAGCGCAGCGTTTCGGCTCACGACGCTTTGCATACGCGAAGCATCCGAGAAGTTGAGAGTTATCGCCGCAAAAGAGGGAATTGTCTTCTCGCAGGCGGGCACGAGTAGCCAAGGCGAGAAATCGCCGGGCTCTTGAACTGCCGCGGGAGGATATCTCGCGGGTAGGGCGGCAAATCGGAGCCGTACCGCGAGGGCTTGTATTGGAAGGGGAAGCTGGAGTCCCACAAAGCGAGGCACCACCAACGGTATACTGGAGCTGGTGCTAAGCTCGAGCGACTCCGAGGATGAGGATGAGGATGCCGGTGCAGGAGCTGCATCGAGTGGCTCCACAACCTCACGTCCATCCTAATCTCCCTTTCATACCGCTCGCGTTACAGAGGCTAGACCCCGCGTACCAATTCGTCCGCAGGGGTGGGCCCGCGCAATTCAACCCAGCGGGGTATTTGGAGGACGAGAGAAGGAAGGAGGCTGAGGCTCTCCAGAATTTGGGTAGGAGGAAGCGCACGATGCGTTTCAACCTATCCGCGTTTAATTTTGAGAGGCCATCCTCCGGTTCGACGCCAACTCTACCCGAGATGGCGGAGGGAGCCGTTGCTGAGGCAACAGGCGCCCTCCAGCCACCGGTTTCGTTGGCTGTTGGCAAAGGGAGAGCCCCGGGAGTTAGTGCGAGCACAGTCACCAAGAAGACGGGAGAGGTAAGCACAAGGTTGGAAGTAGTGGTGCCGCCGACCCCACGAAGAGTGGAGCCGGTTGTGCCGGAGCGACCAATCCTTACGCCGGTACGACCTGTCCCGACTCCTCAGGTAGCGAGCCCGGCCTCGTCCTCTGCGTCGCCGTGTTGGGTCGACGAAACAGGGTTTCGGTTGGTAAGAGGTAGCTTCCTGCAAAACCTGGCTCCGGTCCTCTGGGATGAGGAATTGGACGTGCCCTCGTTCCGCTGCTTCAATTGCAGAACGTGGTCACATCGCAGGTCAGCCTGCAGGAACGCGCCTCTCTCTCGTCCGGTTTGCAGAAACTGTGGGCGACTCGATGTCCGCGTGCATGACTGTCCGCGTTGCCGCGACGCCTTAATGGCAGACCAGGCGCGCGCACGATCGGTGGAGGAGGTAAGGGTTCGGGCTCGCCCGGGCGAACCAGTAGAGCTCCCGGCGACGCAGCCAAAGACTGTGGGGCCGGAGCTCGAAGTTTCTAGGTCAGTGCCCGAGGTAGCCAGCCCTGAATCCTCCGTCGGGGAGCCCAAGGCGAAAAAGCCCAGGCACCGATGTGGCAAGCGTTTTCGCGCTAAGCTCGTGCGTAGGTCACAGACGCTTGAGCCAGAGGGAGCCGGGATTGAAGTCGGTTCGGCTGAAAATACGGGGATGGAAGTCGCGCCGCGGATGGAGCAGGCGTCGGTCCCCGCGGGTGAGCCGAGCGATCGGAGCGCCGAGGTGATTGGGTCCGAGGCGACTGATGATGCCGGCCATAGACTCTCCGGGGCAAGTGCCTCGTTTCCTTCGGCGGAGGAGCTTCGAACGCTCAGACTCCGGTATTTGGAGTCGTTGGAGCGGCAGTGAATGGTAAGATTCTTGGTTTAATTGGATACTGAGTTAGTCGCGATCTTGGCGCAGTGGATTAGTCGGCTTGCTATGACGAAAGGTTAGGCATATCACTCGGATTAGACTATTGGGTTTGTTAGATTTTGCTCTTAGTTGATCTGGTTGTTACCAACTTAGAATTAATTATGATTTAAGCTAAGTCTAAGATATTATTATATAATTTAGCGTTTATCGTTGGTTGCCACTGCCGGTCGACAGGGAGAGAGAGAGGGAGAAACGGAGTCAGGCCGTTCGCGGGTGCGAACTTTGGCCTTGGAAGGGGGTGTGACGAGAGCAGGCCGTGTGCCGGTCTCTCATCTGCGTTCTCCCTCCCCCACTCGGCAAGGCGGGTTGGCCAACGTTAGGCGCATTAAAGTATGCGTCTAACACTTGGCCTTTTGTTTCAGCGCCAAGGACGAGCCAGCGCAGTTGAGCGCAAGAAAAAGTTGAAGAGCGCGGAGAGAGAGTGAGAAAGAGAGAGAGAGAGTATTAGGCCTATGCAGGGATTGGCAGGCGCGCAACGCGTGACCGATAAGCAGCGCGTCGCGTGCCGCCTAACTAATAGGTCAAGGTAGGAAGAGGAGCGAGCGAATTGTCTAGGCGCCCACGTGCCGGGCAATTTATCCGGTATTAGTTCGCGTAGTTTTTAAGTAAGTTTGTAGTAGGCTAAGTACGCGATTAGGTTGTTACGCCTTACGACGCATCCTTTTTATAAAATAAACATTTGCGAAATTCAAAGCTACTAAACTATTCGCACGTCAGCAAAAAGCTAAATAAACGCGAGGTAAATGACTCCCCGAAATTAAGCCTTACGACGCATCCTTTTTGTAACATATGCACATTCAAAACTGCTAAGCTATTCACACGACAGCAAAAAGCTGTCGAAACACACTCCGAAACTAAGTCACCAAAATGCAAGAATTTATAATCAGCGAAAACAAAATGTCACACAATATCGCAATACTGACCTGAAAAAGAACTATAAAAGATATAAAAATCAATGAACAAAACACACTCAGGCAGTTGATCAGTAGTCCGTCAGTCAGTCAATAAGCACCTGTAAGACTCAACTCCGTACACACCGGTCCGACAATTGGTGATCATTTTTCTTAATAAACTCGCGACTGTTACAAAGTAATATCGTGCAAGTATTATTCAAACCTATCCTATTCAATTCAACGAGCAGTTAGAGCCTGCTACATTTATTTCATTCAACAAGCAGTTAGAGCCTGCTACATTTATTCAATTCAACAAGCAGTTAGAGCCTGCTACATTCATACAATCCAACAAGCAGTTAGAGCCTACTACATTTTATCAACAATTAAAGGCTACGATTATCAAGGTAGTACAATTATCAGACATACATTTCCACATATATTTATTATAAGTGAGACATATCCGACCACTAGTCAACATATTGGAACGTCTCTTTCATTAGCTATTCGTAGTTGGTGCACGAGACGTAACAATTGGTTCCGGTATGAAAAATACATTCGATTGAGATAAAGAAAATTATTTTTATACATATTAAAACTTAGTTCTTATTAATGAATTAACGCATCAAACGGAAAAGAGAGAGTTCGAAAACCGCGGATATACGAGTAGGCGTTGTATTACAGAAGTAAATAGCACACGTCACTTTCTTTCATAGTGACCGAATTTCAAAATTGCAATCTTGCAAAATTATGAAACTAAGACAACAGCAGAAATAAGTGACCGAGAAATAATTTTCAGCCAGTAGGTCAAATACCATACGTAGATAGAATTTCCTTTTTTCTTTTCTTTTTCCCCTTTTATTTTTGCCATCTCAATAAGCAATTGTGTTTCCATATACTTCTACCATAATTTTTTGCTTACAATAATTTATCTTATTTTATATATTTTTCCTACTTCACTCTATTTTGATTTTGTCGAATTCCCTTTGTTTATTCCGTTTATTACGAAAGTGCAATAAATGAGCAAGAAGTCCAGCACAACGAAGGACACATCATCCATAATTAGGAAACTTACGCGATCACAAATCGACAAGAATCCAAAATTAGAAGACCTTTTAGAAAAAGGAGTGGATGAGATAGCTTTCAAAAAGAGTAACAAGCTACAAAGATCGCCTATTAAGACCATGACCCAAGAAGAAATCGTAAGAAAAGAGAAAAACACAGGAGCAATAAAGAAAATCATACCAACAGTTGACCAATTAGTTGATTTAACAGAAAAACAAACAAATAAAACCGACTACACTGATTCAGACAAATATTCACTATTAAACCAGACGTTTGACACATTTGACTCAGAAAAACACGATAGATATTCAGACATTGGAGGATTTTTAGGTGAACAAAGCCTAATATTAGGGACACCAAAAGATATATTATTCAGCATAAACACAAACGAAGAATCTGTCTACACAAAATACGCATTACCAAAAAACTCTGACGAACCTATTAACCAACAACAGAACATCGAAGATTCAAAAAAAGACATTAGAAAAATAAACAAACGAAAGAAACATAACCGAAAGAAACATAAACGAAAAGGAGAGTGAAAGAAACACTCAGCAAATTCAAAGACAAATTCAAGAAAACCAACGTATCACAAGTCCAGCAACAACCACAATAAACATGGCAAATTCACACCCAATCAAATTATCACTCAAAGAATTGGTAAATTATGTTCCGGACTTCGATGGCCAAAATATGCCACCCGCAAAGTACATCAGAAGATTACGACGAGTAAAAAATTTAGTAGAAGACCAAGATGAACATAATGTAGTAGAATTATTGAAAATGAGAATGAAGGGAGAGGCAGAAGAAGCTTTAGGAAACAGCTGTGTAGAAACAATAGACGAATTAATTACAGCAATACGAAGTCTATACCCAATTCAAGAAGACATACACGAACTGCGTGCTAGGATACGCAAAATAACACAAGGAACTACAGAATCAGTTATCCAATACACAAATAGATTATGTCAATTAGTCTTAGAAATTAAGAAATATATAGAATACAAGAAACAAATGAAATAGCCAGGAAGAATTTCTACGAAGAATTAGATGCGGACGCAGCAAAATGATTTAAAAAAGGAATGCGAACGGAAATAAAATACGAACTGGGCAATGAGACAACATTACAAGAAATGTCCAAAAAAGCCATAGAAATTGAAAATGACATAAATATTAGAAAAACAACAGACAATGTAACAATTAATAACACATATGCCGAATACAATGATTATTATAGACCTGAATTACCAAAAAATATCATGATATGTCAAATTTGCCATGACCCCCAACACGAAGCACTATTTTGCCATTCTGCAGCATGCGTCTATTGTAAAGGATCAGATCACTTTTCTAATAATTGTAAAAATTCATTAGACAAAATCAATTTGATATGCAAATACTGCAGCAAAAAAGGACACTCAATAAGGGCTTGCCCACTGAATAAACGAAGAAATATCCATTGCCAATACTGTCAAGAATTAGGACATGAGGTAGGTCAACGCCCCTACATTGCCGACTACATAAAATGCTGGAAATGTGGAGAAACAGGACATGAAGCCATTAAGTGTAAAAATAAGATCACATAAAAGGTAAACAAATGCGATATTTGTGACGAAGGAAGTCATTCAACGCAAGAATGCCCTGAGGTCTTTTGTAAAAAATGCAATAAAAAAGGTCACTCTATCAAATTTTGCACAACAGGTAAAAATAAATCACCTTATAGGATATGCACCCTATGCCAAGAACAGGGACACGAAGAACAAGATTGTGAAGAAGCGCGAATATATTTCACAGAACAAGGAAATAAATCAAGTTACAAATGCCAATTATGTGATCAATTAGGTCACACAGCAAAGTACTGCAGAAAAATCGCGAATACACAACAATCTGCAAACCCTCAGCAAAATCAGCAAAACTATAACACTTACAATAGAAACCACAACAACGGATACAGAAACAATTTTAACAATGATCAAAGGAAAAAATTCTGCGTTTATTGCAAAAATATAGGTCACATAGCAAGTGAATGTAGGAAATTACAAGCACTAAAAAATTATCCAACTCAAAATATTTCAATCACATACGAAGGTTGCAACGAAACTGGACATAACATAGATAACTGTGAAAAAATTAAAAGATTACAAGAAGAAAGAATATTTTGCAGAATCTGTAAAGGTGTCGGTCATACCACAGAACAATGTCGCAAACATGGGACAAACTCGGAAAACTGTGGAGCTCCTTTGGGAAGGAACGCCTAAAGAATGAGCAGACAATAAAACGTTCCACGACAAAACACTCACTCTCCCAACAGAAACAAAACATCACATAGATACATACAGCAAATTCAAAGAAAATATAAAGGAAATAGAGAGTACCATGCTACAGACAGATATGGCTAAAAATAGTACTGATATTAACCAACAAATTACAAATGACTGTACCAAAATATACATTATCAAACTAAAAAACCTGCTCAAGTACATAGAAATAGTCGAACCAAATTCGAATAATAAACTGCAACTACTAGTAGACAGTGGAGCACAACTAAATATTATCAAAAATAGCAGCATTCCACAAAAGCAGTTAAATAGAAATGAACAAATATCTATATCAGGAATCACAGAAGACGCAATAAGAACAATAGGTTCAAAACAAATGTATATTGCAGATGAACCATTTGATTTCCATGTAGCACCAGATAACTTCTCTATTCCTTACGATGGAATAATAGGAATAAATGCCTTATCCAAACACAAATTAAGATTAGACATAGGATACTTGGAAATAAATAATCAAAAAGTGCCATTAAAAGAAATCACTAGCAGAAATCAAACAAACACATTTACAGTACAAACCTCAAAAGAAATTAATGAACATCATGGCATTTGATAAAAGATACATAGTAAGCAAAAATGATATCGAAACAAATACGATTACACACAGCAAAGAAGTATCAATACATAAAGATGTAATTCAAATCTTAAATATAATAAGCGACATACAAGAAGAAACGAAAAATAGTACGAATGATCAAATATATGGGAATCCAGAAACAAAAATATCTCAACCTAACTATAACTCAAGCTTGACACAATTTATTGGAAACATTAATAAAGCCCTGGAAGACGAAAATATGACAAAATGACGAACCTTCACATTATAAATGATATAGAAAATAACTTCAAAAACATCAATGAAAAATTCACACCTAAAGAAACTAATTTAAAACCGACACATATATTTATAACTACGCACAACGAAATTACACAAAAAGAGACACAAGAACATGAAATAACAATACGACGAAAGCAACTGATAGATACAATAAATTTAGAACACCTGACTCAACGAAAAAAAGAAAACATAAAAAATTTAATACTGTCATTTGAAGACATATGCTGGTTAGAAGGAGATAAACTTGGCCAATGCAACATAGAAGAAGACGAAATTAATTTAACTGATGATAAACCAGTATATGTTAAACAATTTCCTCTGCCATATACACTCAAGCAAATCGCATGTGATGAGACAAAAAAGCTAATTACAAATAACTTAATTAGACCTTCAACAAGTGCATTTAACGCGCCAGTATGGATTGTGCCAAAAAAGGGATTAACAAAAGACGGAAAGAAAAAATGGAGAATGGTGATAGATTATCGAAAATTGAATGCAAAAACTATTCTAGATCCATATCTTATACCCAGTATATTGGAAATTTTCGACTGCATAGGAAAAAACAAAGTTTTTACCACCATCGATATGGTTTCCGGATTTCATCAACTAAAAATAAAAGAGTCAGATATACATAAAACGGCATTTAGTATCCCTGGCATGGGACGTTTTGAATTCAAAGTATTACCTTTCGGACTAATAAACTCACCTAGAGTCTTCCAAAGAGTACTAACAAAAGTACTCGGAGACCTATTGGAAAAAGGGTTCTGCTACCTATACATCGATGATATAATTATCGTTGCAAATACGGTTGAAGAACATAATGAAAGATTCAAACTCATAGCAGAAAAATTAAGAATAGCAGGATTAAAAATTGAAACGAGTAAATGCAAATTTTTCCAAAAGGAAGTAGAATTCTTAGGCCACATTATAAGTGAAGAAGGTATCAAAACAGACCCAAAGAATATAGAAGCAATAAAAAAATTTCCTATCCCGAAAACTATCAAAAATATCAGAGAATTTTTAGGCCTAACAAACTATTACAGACGCTTTATTGGACACTTTTCACAAATAGCAAAACCTATCATAGATTTACTGCAAAAAGAACAACCATTTATTTGGACTGAAGAAAGACAAGAAGCTTTTGAAAAATTAAAAAACGCCCTATGCACAACTCCAGTTCTTCAATACCCAGATATGGAAAAACCATTCATCATTACAACAGACGCTTCAAACTACGCGCTGGGTTGTGTACTCCCTCAAGGAGAGATCGGTGACGACAAACCAATAGCGTTCGCATCAAGAATCTTAAAATCAGCAGAGAAAAAATACCATACATACGAAAAAGAAGCACTTGGCATAGTATTCGCAATAAAAACATTTAAGAATTACATATATGGAAACAAATTTACCGTCGTTAGTGATCACAAACCATTGTTATCCTTTAAATCAGCAGACAACAATTCAAGAGTACAAAAATGGAGACTAAAACTGGCAGATCATGATTATGACATTATCTACAAACCTGGCAAAATAAATACAAATACCGATGCACTATCACGAAATCCGATAGAAGATATAAAAATAAACGCAGTTACCAGAGCACAAAAAGCAAAACAAGAATCAAAAGAAATAGTAACAAATGAACAAGAAAAACAAGAGGAACAAATCAAAACAATAAGAAAACAAGACAAAGAAAAAAGAAATAGAAATAAAAATATTACACAAATACAAGTACATATGGAAAATGACGAAAATACAACACAGAAACAACATAACATTCGATTTACGAAAAAACCCATCGAATCAAGAAAAGACAACATTATACATTTTATCGATTACAAACATCAATCATTAGATAACGCAACAGAAAGTCTAATGAAAATCAAACATATACAACCAGACAAAAATCTACAGCCCCAAGAAATTGAAATAATACAGTCAAGAACAAAAAACATCTTCATAGCCTGTCTTGACACAAGACAGTCCGCTATGAGGATAAAAGAAAATCTCAAAAGTCTCTTCAAATTATTAAGAACATTCGCAAGAGAATAAAAACATTCAGCATCTCAAAAAACCTACAATTAAAAAACATACACTGGACCGAAATAGAAAACATTCTAGCAACAACATTCGAAAATTCTAAAACTAAAATTATTATTTGCCTAAATTACATCGACTACGTAAAACTCACAGACCGAGACAATATATTCGACCAATATCACTCAAGCGCACTAGGAGGACATTCGGGAATCAACAGAACATGGAACAGAATAAAGAACAAATACTATTGGGAAAATCTGAAAACTGATATAGAGAACTGTATTAAAAATTGTGAAATTTGTCAAAGAAACAAACTAAAAAGAATAAAAACTAGACAACCAATGATAATAACGGATACTCCCATGAAAACATTCGACAAAATCGCAATGGACATAGTAGGACCTCTAAACGTTACTAATAATCAAAACAAATACATTATTTCTATCCAAGACCTCCTCTCAAAATTCATAATAGTTGTTCCACTCAGTGATCAAACGGCAGAAACAATTGCAGATGCCCTAATTAAAAGATTTATATTGCAACGATTACCGAAAATCGTAAGACTCGCGCGAGGTTAACGAGCGGCTAAGCGAGAGGAGCCGCGTTCGGTTCGCGAGAGAGAGAGAGCGCGTAAGGGGCAATGACCGGGAGGGGAGGCTCCGACCGGCAGTATGACTGTGTTACTCAGTCTGTCAGCGTCGCGCTAACCTCCAACCTTCGTGAGTTTCTCGTTTGTTTCCTGTGACTTTGCGAACTTGAGTGCGAGGGTGTAGTAGCAGCAGCAATTGCGGCAAAAGCATCAGCAGCAGTAGAAACAGCAACAACAGAGGTAGCAAGAACAGCAGCAACAACAACAGCAATAACAGCACTCGAGGAGGTGCACGATGCGCCAGCAGCGGGACACCAGGGGAGAGAACGAACGTTCTCCCGGGCTAGGCACCTGTATTTCTTGCCAAAGGTGTCAGCTAAGGCACCACCGCCCCGGGCAGGACCCCGAACGGCGGCCATGTCCAACAAGCCTCGGGGTAGGGAACAGCTGCAACCCGAGTCGCCGGTTAAAGCCCCGGCCAGGAAACCCGAGGACCGGCCCACAATCGCCGCAACGCAGGCGACAGACCGTTTTGAGGATCTGTTGTCGCAAATTGCGACCCTGCGACGAGATATGGACCGGTACTTTAAGGAGAGGAAGGCTAACTCTCCCAGGCGGCCGAGGGGTCGGCCGCAAGAAAAGGGGAGGAATAAAACCCCCCCAGGGTCGCCTGGCCAGCGGCGAGAGGGTCAGCGGAGGAAAATAGACTACTCCCAACCGATTAAGTGCTCGTCTTGTGGCAAACTAGGCTTTACCAGAAGGTACTGCCCGGATTGCAATAAGGTAAACGGGCAGGGAAGCGGAGGACGGAGGTCCCCTCCGCGTCCCCAGTAAAGGTGACCTCTCGTCGCGGGTCGCTGGAACGGGGCAGGGGCCCGCCAGCGACCCCAGGGTTCAGGAAGGTCTCGCCAGGGATATCGGACCCTACGAGACCTGGCAGTGCGGTGGCGTTGGAAGCGACAGCGACCGAACAGATGCCTGATCTGGGTAACCGGGCATTTTGTATCCTCGAAGGGTACGGAGGCCGGATTCAGGTGGTGGAGCAGGGGTTTGAATGGGTCGGAGAGGAGACCATCAGACCCAAAAGCTCCAGGAGACCACCTGACGCTCCGGAGGATACGCCGGCGACCCAGACACCTGTGGGTGAGAGCACGTCGATGCGAGTAGCGGCTGCCCAAGGCAAGAAGAGCCGTGAAAGCCTCCCGTCCACAGAGGGGAGAGAGACGGCGAAAGCTCCCCGCAGGTATAGACCCGAGGATGAGACCCGATGGTGGCTCCAGGTGGGGATAGGTGCCTACAAGTTAAGGGCACTCTACGACACCGGGGCCTCATTGACGGTAATGGGTCAACTCGGGCTTAGGTTGGCATCAGAGATGGGGCTGGGCCTGGACGTTACGCGAGCGGGTGAAGCGAAGCTCGCCGACGGTCGCCCATGTCCCATCTTGGGTCATGTGATTTTCCCCTTCACGGTAGGGGGAATCACAAAAGATGTAAGGGTCGCTATAACGCCACTGCTGTCTGATGACTGCTACGTCGGCGCGAATTTCGTAAGGGAATTCAGTGCCAACCTGAACCCTGACACGGACCAGCTGTACTTGGCGAAAGCCAAAGTGGCGGTACCGTTAGAAGTGGCAAGCGTCACTGGTACGTCGTGCCTCGCACCCGTGGGCCTGGTAGAAGCCACGGAAGCACAGCGTCAAGAAGTGGCTAGCCTCGTCGACGGATTGATTCCAGACGGAGGCGAGTGTTTAGGCTGTGCTGTGGGGGTCGAGCATGAGATAGATATCGGAGGCGCTCGACCCTGTAAACAGAAATACTACCCGGTCTCCGACAGGGTGCGAGACGAAATGCACGCGCTGGTCAAGGCCATGCTGGACAACGACGTCATTGAACCGGCAACCAGCGGGTGGTCAAGTCCAGTGGTAATGGTTAAGAAGGCAGATGGCAAATATCGGTTCTGCGTAAATTACCAGAAGGTAAACGCAGTAACCAAGCCGGACGCCTATCCATTACCCTTCATGAGCGACATCCTGCGAAGGATCAGGGATGCTAAGTTCATCTCGACACTGGACTTGAGTAGCGCGTACCACCAGATACCTCTTAAAAAGGAGTCGCGCCCCATCACGGCGTTCACAGTCCCCGGCCTGGGGCATTTTCAGTTCAAGAGAATGCCCTTCGGATTGTCTTACGCCGGCGCGACTTTCCAGAGGTTGATGGACAGAGTGATTGGCCCGGATTTAGATCCTTTCGCTTTCGCGTACCTCGACGACGTGATTATTATCTCGCCGTCTTTTGAGGAGCATAAGCGACACCTGGGATTGGTTTTACAACGAATCCTGGGTGCGGGCCTCACTGTGAATAAGACCAAAAGCCACTTCTGTAAGTCGGAAGTCAAGTACCTGGGGGTCCTAGTGAACCGTGAAGGGGTAAGGCCAGATCCAGAGAAGATCAAGCCCATCATGGAGTACCCAGTACCACGGACGATCAGACAGGTGAAGCGATTCATGGGGATAATGCCGTGGTATCGTCGCTTCATACCCGACTTCGCAACCATCGCTGAGCCGATAAACCGCCTGACGAAGAAGAGCGTCCCGTTTGCGTGGCAGCAGGAATAGGAGCAGGCTTTCGAACGGTTACGAGACGCAATGTGTTCGATATCGAGTATCGAAAAGGAGACCTCAACGTGGTGCCAGACGCTTTATCTAGGGCCTATGAGGAGGGGGTGGTAGAAGTGGGTGCCATGACTCATCAACCGGAAACTGCCGATGCCTGGTACCTTCAGAAGTATAGAGAAGTATGCCAGGATCCACATTCTCAACCCACCTGGAAGGTGGTCGGAGGGAGATTGTATCACTACAATCCGGCTGAGGAGAGCGAAGGGTCCATCGACAACGAGGAAGCCTGGAAGTTAGTGGTTCCTGCCGAGAAGAGGCATCAAGTACTCGAGGAGGTGCACGATGCGCCAGCAGCGGGACACCAGGGGAGAGAACGAACGTTCTCCCGGGCTAGGCACCTGTATTTCTGGCCAAAGATGTACGATCAGGTCAGAGAGTACGTGAGGAGTTGCCCGGTATGTCAGCAATGCAAGGCGGAACAAAGGCCGCCTTGCGGGCTGATGGGTCGCCGAGAGGTCTCGCGACTCTGGCAGGTGGTGGCCAGTGACATTACTGGCCCCTTCCCAAAGAGCTCGAGAAGGTTCAAGTATATTTTGGTCTTTTTAGACCTGTTCACTCGGTGGGTGGAGTGCGTACCCGTACGTAAGGCAAATGGAAGGACCATCGTACGGGAATTGCACGAGAGGGTGGTAACCAGGTTTGGGGCGCCAGAGATATTTCTTTCGGACAACGGGACCGAATTTAAGAATCAAGAGGTCGATGCCTACCTGTCGAGGAACGGCATCCGGCGCGCCCTTACCCCAGTTTACCACCCACAAGCAAACCCCACGGAGCGAGTGAACAAAACCCTCAAGGCCATGCTCATATCGTACATGGAGCGGGACCATAAGAGCTGGGATGAGCACCTGCCAGAGTTCAACTTTGCGTTGAACTCGGCAACTCACAGCGCGACAGGTTACAGCCCGGCAATGCTGGTCTTCGGTAGACAGCCCACTCCTCCCTCGACCTTTAGGAGGGCCCAGGATCAGTTGGCTCGGGAAGCCTCCGAGGGCCAAAAACTGACCGAATGGGGCGAGCACATGCGCCAGTTACCCAATTTGTGGGAACGCGCTGGCTCTAAGTCCAGGGAGGAGGCGGACCGTCAGGCGGTCTACTACAACCGGAAGAGACGTCAGGCCGACTTTAGGGTTGGGGACTGGGTGTGGAAGCGGAACCGCATCTTGTCTTCCGCGGCTCAGGGCGTTTCGGCGAAGTTGGCGCCGAAATATGCTGGTCCCTACGTAATTCAAGAGGTATGTGGGACTAATACCTACCGCCTAGGTAACCAGCAGGAAGAGTTGCCCGAGCTGATCCACGCCAAGGACCTCAAGCCCTATTTCGGCCCATTCTCGGATCAGGACAACGAGGAACCAGGAGGCGGGGACTCAACACCGTTGGAGGAAGAGGAGGGCGTAGGCGACCCGCCAGCGAAGGTCGAGGAATCCAGCGAGGATCCGATATGCGAGCGCGTCGCGATTGCAGCCCCCGCGAACGAGTGTGAGAAACCCGCGGCGGCTCCAAAGGTACTGATCGAGGCGCCGGTTAAGCGAGGCCGGGGCAGGCCGCGCAAAAACCCTGCGTGCGAATCTCAGGCACCAGGTGGGGATGACCTGGATGGCAATGCGGTAAGGGGAAGAGGCAGGCCACGTAGAACCGCTCAGCACGTGCGGAAGGTGGTCCTGCCAGTTACCCCCGCAAATGGGCCATGTTCGCGAGGAAAGCGCAGGGGACCGGGACGTCCTCGTAAGCAATAGCGTCGAGCGTGACACAGCGACGGGTAGGTTGAGGGCTGAACCTGAGAAATCCCTTAACCCCACTTCTTCTCTTTTCAGATGGAGAGGAAGCTGGTCATCAGTGAAGAGGCCTTCGAGACGGCCACCCAACTGCTGCTCGACATGGGACTGGGTCCGGGCGCCGATCGGCTGATCGGCGATCTTCGTAGGTTTGTCCGGGCCCAGGTCGGGGTGGCCGCTCGCGAGGGCCGCTCGCGCCAGCGGGTGGACGACTTCCTCCGGGAAGGAATGAGGGCCCAATCGTCCAAGCCCTCGACCCGGGAAGCGTCCACCCAGACCGACGGCCCGTCCGAAGAGGGCCGTCGGTCTCAGTCCACGCAAGACCAGAGGGTGCAGACCCAAGGGTCGAGCGCGGCAACTACGGAGAGCTCGACCCAGTGCCCCGGGCCAAGGGAGGCCTGCGGCCAGCAACAGTGGGTCTGCAACCACCCACGGGTCCCCCAGCAAGATGGACTTGCAAACTCCTGGAGGCACGTGAGGTTGGGCCTCCAGGAGTTAGAAAATGCTTGGGAGTTTGTCGGGGAACTCCAGCGCCAGGTACACGCACACCTGGGGGAGTTCCTCGACTTCCGCGGCGCCCAAGAGATGCTGGGGGAGTGGGCTCCGGTAGTCCGGCGGCAGAGGGCCTACGGTGAGGCCCTCCTGCGCGTTGACCGGGGGCTGGAGTCCCCAGAGGCCGCGGGCCCGCCGGCGGTGTTACCACCGGCGGCTTCGACAAGTAGGGACGCGGCCAGGACTCCGGCCAAGCCCCCGACCAAGACTCAGC
This sequence comes from Phymastichus coffea, assembly GCF_024137745.1. NCBI lineage: Eukaryota > Metazoa > Arthropoda > Insecta > Hymenoptera > Eulophidae > Phymastichus > Phymastichus coffea. The sequence continues at coordinate 64,121 of NW_026707049.1, read as the reverse complement.
TCAAGAGAGTCTCGGGGGCCCCCGGCGCCGGACAGGAGTTCACGGTCCGCGTGGACGGGTCGGTTTCCGACCCTACCGTGGTGGTGCGTACCATGGGAGGACGCACATCCGCCACGGTGGGCGGCGTCACGTTTATCGCCGCCCCGGCAACAGCAGCCACGCCGCCCCAAACACCAGCAGGGAGCCAGGGCCATGGGGCGGAGCCCAGCCTCATCAGAAGACCGGGCAAGGGCTGCTACATCTGCGGCCATCCCGGGATTACGACCACGTCCAAGTGCCCCAACAAGTCGGAGCACTGGCGCTACCCCAGGCACAAGGCGCCAGGGGGCTCCGGCAGGTGACGTGGGGGAGTGGTGGCCCGGGATGGGCGAATAAAGCCAGATGTCAAAGAGGATGGATTGTACTGATTTCTCTCCTTTCCCAATCCTGTCCTTAGGGTCGCGAGTCAGTGGGGTAGTTCGATCCGGTAGTTCGAAGCTAGGAGGGGGCTGCAACGATTACCGAAAATCGTAAGACTCGCGCGAGGTTAACGAGCGGCTAAGCGAGAGGAGCCGCGTTCGGTTCGCGAGAGAGAGAGAGCGCGTAAGGGGCAATGACCGGGAGGGGAGGCTCCGACCGGCAGTATGACTGTGTTACTCAGTCTGTCAGCGTCGCGCTAACCTCCAACCTTCGTGAGTTTCTCGTTTGTTTCCTGTGACTTTGCGAACTTGAGTGCGAGGGTGCAGTAGCAGCAGCAATTGCGGCAAAAGCATCAGCAGCAGTAGAAACAGCAACAACAGAGGTAGCAAGGACAGCAGCAACAACAACAGCAATAACAGCATTCGAGGCGGTGCAGCGAGCAGTGTAGCGGCGTTCCAACGATTTGTCGTTCGGATACGGCTGGCCACCGTATCCTCGTCGTTCTTGCGGTAGGTGCACCTTTTCCCCCTTTTTAATTGTTGTTAATTTGCGAGCGATCCCGCGCAGCGTGCGTGAGAAGTATTTATTTGTTGCGTGCGAGCAGGCAGTTCACGGTAATCGCGGTTTTTTTCTCTCTCTCTCAATTTGCGTGTGTTGTCATTCACGCGTGCGTGCGTTAGACTCTCGGCAGATTCCCCGTGTCATTGATTTAATTGAATAAATCAATCATTATTTTCATTTAAACGAGTTTCCGTTATTGTGTTTTTTCCTTTGTCCGCAGGTCGCGTCAGTGTTTACGTTCGATTCGAATTCGCCGGTTGCGTAGCACGAACCGTGCGAATTCCGATAGACGCGAGTCGACTACTTAGGTTCCGGCGGCGGCCGCACGAGCGCTACTAGCAAGGGGCGACAGCGCCGCCAATCGGTGAGTTGGGGGAACCCAACTCGGAATAGTGAAGAGACTCTGCGCAGGCGCACTTCGAGGCAAGGTAGGTTACTGTGCTTTGAGCACATAGATAACAAGGCGTCGTCTAGTTATAATAAGGGCAATTTTAGAGATTATCGACTGAACGACAGCCTGTTACAATATGTATTTTCAGTTCACCAAAAGTAGTCCTCACCGACAGAGGAGCAAACTTTACAAGTAAAATTTTAAAAGCCATTGCTCGTAGATTTAAATTTGCAAAAATAGAAACCACCGGATTTTCACCACAATCAAACGGCTCCCTAGAAAGAGCACATCACCCCCTTTGTGAATATTTAAAAAATTTTTCTAGTAAAAAAATTGAATGGGACAATTTATTAGAATTAGCCCAATTTCATTACAATACAAGCGTTCACAGCGCACATAGATTTACTCCGCATGAACTGGTCTTCGCTTATCCACCACGATTACCATCTAGTGAACCGTTAAAAACTTCAGAACAATTGCCAACATTTAATAATTATCTATCCATACTTATACAAAACATGCAGGATATTGCATGCTTAGCGCGGGAAAACCTCATAATAGCAAAAGAAAAATCAAAAAAATATTATGATCGCCACATAAAACCCTTGCAATTTCAAAATAGGAGATCAAGTGTGGCTCATTAAAGAACCTAAACCAGGAAAATTAGAAAAGAATCAAAACCTGGGACCATTTGAAATCTTAAAAGTTACAGACAAAAATAATGTTATCATAAATAAAGGTGGAAAAGCAAATACAGTCCATGCAAATAAATTAATTATGCACAAGAAAAAAATCTAACAATAATTTATGTTCTAGGACCATTTCAATATGTATCAACAATTCTTAATAATAATTACAATTATCAAAACAACATCAGCCATCATTGGATACGACTGCGGGACAACAACGCCAAACATCACGACGTACTCCTTAGTAGACACGGGAGAATGCGACTTTCACAACACTCCCGTAAATAAATCAAATGTATATATAGAATTAATACAAACCGCGGAATTCCGCGAAATTTCCGTACTACAATGTAAAATAGAAATACATAGAACTGTCTCCACATGTGGAATATTCGGGCACTTAATACCCACACCAACTGGAGAACAGGAATACATTTACGAAATAAGTCATGAACAATGTAAATTTATCCATGAAACGGGAACTTTCGTATTTGACAATAATCATAAAATTGTTAATCTAAAAATAAACGCAACTACTTCAAAAAGTATCGATTTCGCGGGTAGCGCAGAAGGAAACTCCTGCTATGGAGCAGCCTACGCTGATAGCTTCGGATCATGGAATAAGGTATTTGTTCATGGCTTTATCAAAATAACATTAATACAAAGTAGAGCTAAAGTAAACTTAGATAACGATAAATTAAGACTAAACACAGGGACCGTATGCAAGTTCTCTGAGAAAACATGTATAGACATGGAAGCAGGCTATACCTTCTGGGATATTTTACCAGGAGAAGAATGCTTCAAAAATGAATTCGATATACTATTTAAAGGCATAGCAACGAAATATTCTAGTGACTACGATCACGAAATAATTTACGCATTAAATCATAGTGAAATAACATTTGCTCTAAGCGCCAGAAACAAAATACAACGCTGCAACAGAGAACTTGTAAGAACGGAACACCCGAAACTATTCATCGTAGAAAAAGACAATTACATAAACGCATACCAACTAGAAAATGACTTAGTAAGCACAAGAAGCACCGTAAACCTAGACCTATTCACATATGTCAATTAAAAATTTGTATACGTAGAAAAACATTTAAGGAGTCAATTGAACAAACTATACTTGAATTTAATAACAGAAAGATGCGAAGTTGAAAGAAAGGTAATACAAAATGCCCTATCCATTGCCACCCTCTCCCCTGACGAATTTGCATACGACATCATGAAAAAACCAGGATACATCGCAAGAGTTGCAGGAGAAGCAGTACAATAAAATGTGTACCAAAGACAGTAAAAATAATTAAATTAGAAGAATGTTACAACGAACTCTCAGTAACCTCTGGAAACGAAACATGGTTCCTCACACCAAAAACACACATCCTCAAAAAGAAAGGGGAACAGATAAACTGTAACGCTCTCGTACCAACGTACTACAAACTCGAAGAAGAATGGGTAAGACTCACACCCAAACCTCAACCATGCGCAGCACCAAACACACTTAGACCTAACACAAAAATAGGATGGAACTTCAAATCAATAAATTCATTAGCAACAAGTGGAGTATACTCTCAAGACGAACTAGACGAACTACAACAACAAATAATGTTCCCTATGGAGAGAACATCAATACTCAACGACATAGCAAGAGAAATAACGGGAGACGTGACAACGAGTGGAAGCATCTTCTCAGAAAATACCATAAAAAACATTGCAGTCAGCACCTGGAATATAATCATAAACAAAATGATCACTTGCGGATCAATCTCTTCAGTTATAATTATGACATTGATCTTAATAAACACAATAAAATTAATAATAGATACAATAATTAGAGGATACGCACTACACGCAATCTACGGCTGGTCGCTCCACCTACTCGGAGCCATCTTCAGCTCTATTACACACCTCCTCATCAAACTCAGGACACCAAGCAAAAACAGAACAGACAACGACATAGAAAAACACATAGAACTGCAAGAAATCAAGATTATCCCCACAATACCTATCTCAACACCTAGATGCATATCACCACCTCCTCTACCAAACAGACCACCTTTTACCTTCAACAATCAAACCACTCTTTCAACTACAAATAAACATTTGTTTTCACTAGAATTGAACTAATACGAACATGACACTCCTCAAATGTTGCCACATTTTAAGCGGGGAGGGAAGCGAGATATTTGCTTTAGGAATCTAAAATAAAAACAAATTCCTTATCTAAAAAACAAAAATATATTTTTACAAAATTACAATTATGTTTACAAATTACACTCATATACAATTACAATCGTATCGATGATCTACACTTGGACCTATGATTACATTGTAAAACTCACTAAAAACCTCCACACATACTCGACGAAAACCATTACAATACACTAATAAATCATAAAAAAATAATTCGCGAAGATTCCAAGTATCTTCATCTGGACCATACTCCCCCAAGAAGAAGGCCGTCTACGTCACTCGATCGCAATACCTCAGAGTACGCACTAACTGCCATCTCTGAAACTAACAAGCAACTAGGAAACAAATTAATCAGACATATCAATATACCAATATACAAACATACATTGTAAAACACTTACATCTATTCTCACATATTTTCGGGTCCCGGGCTTAGATGCGACTGGTAAAGGCAAGCCCTCCCGTCTGGCTTTCTTTACCGCACGGGAATACTGCCAATCCACAAACTAGAATAAAGAAATATAATGATAATAATAACAATGAATAAGAAATCAATTTGTAAAATACTTACGTAGACCATCGAATGACGCTTCCTTGGAAATCCAAACATTGTAAAAATTGAACTGTACAAAGTCGAGCAACCGCGCTCCTCATATACTAAATAAATGCACACACCGCAAAAATTTCTGTATTGTTATGTCGCGACTCCGTAGCCGTGACATGTATTTGTTTAATATGAGTAAAATTTATTTTATCACGGTATGATTATGATATAATATGTATAATGGCAGGACTTACCTGGGATATATATATAATTTGTTGAAGATGTTGATAAATTATTATCTTACTCCTTGTTCCTTTATATTATTTTCTTCTTAAATTGGTTTCTTTATTATTGAGAATATTTCGTATGGAAATTATAGAAATGAACTTGATACACTTTATTTAATAATATTTAATAACACTTTATTTAATAATTGGATTTCACTCAATGAGTGGCAGAGTCAACTGGTACAGTAGAATTGTCGCGAGTCGCGAATCAACTGGCTAAAAAATTGAGACGCTGTTTTATATATTGGCTTACTGACTTACATTTAGTTGTCGAGTAATCAAGTTGATGTTTCAATTTCTCAATTGAGTTTTCTGCTCAATTTGATTTATTAATTTTTGCGTTTCGTAAAAAAAAAGAAGGTGAAATACATTTTGTGCTTATTTTGCTACTTTCAATTCGCATGATTGCCGTTGATCTCAAAATGATTTAATTTTACGTCTCAGGACGTAACACCTCCGTGGCTAGATAGTTGCATATCGATGCGACATCAACGTAAAAGAAAGAAATAGTTAAGTTTATATCAATTTGAGGTCTTCGTCAATTTTACTTGGTTACAAATTTTATCTTAAAACTAATAATAATTATATTCTGAAAATGATAATATTTTGTATGACGGTGCAGTAGAGTTCCATTTTAGGGTCTTTATTTATATAAATTTGTGATTATTATTAATGCAAGTCTAATGTGAAGATTGGAGTATCATCTTTGTTTGTTTTGGAAATTTTGTTTGGAATTGGTGCTGAAGGTATGATTTTTGGTGGTTCTTTGTGTATGGTTTGGAGATATAGAGGTGGTGATTTTTGTATGGTGGTTTCTGGGTGGTCAATCACTATTTGCTGCAATTCATATTCATTATTTTTCGTTGTGTCTTTGTATTTTTGTTTGGCGAGTGGTTTGTTTAACGCTATCAGTAAGTGTGTGATAGAGCTGAACACTGCTGCTAGCAAATATGTTGAGAATCCATATATTGAATGCAACGTATATCCTCTGATTATCACGTTAAACACGCTTTTGACGCATTGAAATATGATAATACTCATTATAATGGCGGAACTTATAGAGTCGAATTTAGTGAGTTTATTGATGGTTTTGGTCCAGAGGTTTTCTGCTAGATCGGTTAGAGTTTTTTTAGTGAATATCAAGTTTGATATTAGTCCTCCTTGCATACTTTCGTCGCCTTGCATACCTCTTGCAATTACGTTGAGGAGTGCTGTTTTCTCCATAGGAAAGAGTATATGGTCCTGTAACTGTTGCAGATCTTCTTGAGAATAAATGCCACTGGTTGCTAATGACTCTAGTTCGGTCGGTTGCCATGTTATTGTAGTATTTGGTTTCAATGTCAAAACTGCGTTAGTTGCTTTTCTTGGTGTTGGTGTAAGATTTATCCATTGATTTCCAATTTTGTAGTATTGGGGGATGATTGCATTGCAGTTTATTTCTGTTCCTGTTTTCAGTAAGATGTGTGTCTTTGGTGTGAGGTAGTATGTTCCGTTTTTTGATTTTACTGGAAGTTGTACGAAACATCTGTCTGTGTGAAGTAGTTGGACTTCAGTTGGCGTACATTGTATGATATGTACGGCTTCTCCTGCCAGCCGAGCTATGTACTCAGGCTTCTCCATGAGGCTATATGCAAATTCGTCAGGTGCAATGGATGCAATGGATAGGGAATTGTATAGGAATTTTCTGTCCAGTTCACATTTTTGTTTTAAAATATTTAAGTAAAGGTTTTTTGTTTCTAACCTACAATGTTTCTCTACATACACGAATTTACTATTAAAATACGTGAATAAATCATAATTAAGTATCCCTTGCTTTGTCCGAATGTCATTGTCATATAGTACATTGATATTAGACTTTTCATATATAAAGAGTTTTGGGTGTTCGGTTTTTGTTAGGATTCTATTACAAAAACTTATATTCCCTCTAGTTGACAATGCAAAAGATATTTCTTCTGTATTTAGGCTAAATATTGTTTCTTGGTTGGGTGAGGTTATTTTAGTGACCGAGCCTCTATATAAAATATCATATTGATTTTTAAAGCAATTTTCGCGTGGTAATAATGGCCAAAAAGTGTGGCCTCCTTCCATATCAATACAGTGTTGGTCTGAAAATTTGCATACCGTACCCGAATTTAATTTGATTTTGTCGTTTTCTAATCTAACTGCTGCGTAACTTTCTCATAGGGTTATTCTTATAAGACCTTGTACAAAAACGTTACTCCATGTTCCGAAATTATCGGCATAGGTTGCTCCTGAGCAAGATTTTCCCTCTACTTTTCCTGCTAAGTCTAATCCTTTGGATGTTGTAGAGTTAATTTTTAGTCCTGTTATAATGTGTACGTTATCGTATTTGAAAATACCCGTTTGGTGTATGTTATTACAATCATCGTGTGATATATCGTAAACGTATTCTTGAAGTGCGTTTTCTGTTGGGCCTAAATGGCTAAACATGCCGCAATGAAAAACTGTACGTTGTATTACTATTTTACATTGGATGATTTTTATCGATTTAAATTCGGTTTTTTGTAGTAATTCTATTGTAGATTGTGTTGAATTTATTTTTGTTTCGTGGAAGTCACATTCTCCAGTGTCCACAAGGGAGTAATGGTTGGGTTGGTTGAAGCGCAGTTAAATCCGATGAGCCCTTTGCTTGTTTGAATGAGAGTGATTAGTATTAATATAACTAGTGAATATTGTTCCATTGTATTTTCTGAAATAAAAAGAATATTAATTTATTTGTTTAACTAAACTTAATTTATTCGCATGAACTGTTTTTGGTTTCCCGTTGTAATTTATTACAACGCTGCCTTTTTCTGTTATTTTTAGTATTTCAAACGGTCCTAAGTATTTATTTTTCTCCAATTTCCCCGGGTTTGGTTCTTTCATGAACCAGACTTTGTCTCCGATTTTGAATTCTATAGGGTTCATAAATCGGTCATAGTATTGTTTTGATTTTTGTTTTGAAATTATTAAGTTTTCTCTAGCCATGTGTGCTAGTTCGTTCATGTTTTTTATTAAATTTTCTAAGTATCCGTTAAATGTTGGTAATTGTTCGGATTTTTTCAGCGGTACGCTAGATGGTAATTTGGCTGGAAAGGCAAAAACAAGTTCATGTGGCGTGAAATTATGACCAGTGTGAATGCTGGTGTTATAATTAAATTGTGCCAGTTCTAAAAGTTCATCCCATTCACATTTTTTTGATGTGAATTGTTTAATAAATTCACAGAGAGGATGGTTAGCTCTCTCGACAGAGCCGTTGGATTGTGGTGAGAATGATGTTGTTTCGATTTTTTCGAATTGAAATCGTTTTGCTATTTGTTTTAGCAGTTTACTTTTAAAGTTCTGAGCTTTGTCGGTTAATACTACTTTTGGTGTTCCGAAAATACAAATGAATCTTTTTATAAAAGCTTCGCTTACCGATTCCGCGGTTTGATCTTTTAACGCTGTGAGAGTAATAAATTTTGAAAGTTGGTCTTGAATTGAGAGTATGTATCGATTATTATTTTTTGTAATCTCGAATGGTCCCATTATGTCCATGGCAACTTTATCGAATGGTTTGAAAGGTGTGTCTGTTAAAGTCATCGGTTGTCTTGTTGGTTTTCGTTTTAGTTTGTTTCTTTGGCATTCTTGGCACATTGAAATTCTTTTTTGTATGTCTTTCTTTAAATTTTCCCAACAATATTTTTCTTTAATTTTATTGTAGGTTCGGTTTACTCCTGAATGACCTCTGAGTTTAGAAGTGTGATATATTTTAAATAGTTCGTTTCTTTGATCTAGATCGCTTATGTATTCGATGTGGTTCATGCAAACTATGATTTTAATGTTGCTTTCTTTGAAGATTGTTTTGATTATGTCTTCTATTTCCGACCACCATATGTTTATTATGTTGATATTCTTTGAAATACTTATTGTTGAAATGTTATTTTGTATTAAAAGGTGTTTTAAATTTTCGAACAGTTCGGTTAGATTTTGCTTTTTTGTTTCTGCTGATGTAGCAGTGTTTAGACATAAAATAAATATTTTCTTTTTTCCATAGTTTAATGTATCTATTTCGTTTATAGATAAGTTTTCATTGATTTTTAGGTTCTTTTTTATTAGTATACTGTTAGTGTTTTCATCTAATTCTTTGTGTTTTTCGGATATTATGTAAATTATGTTGTCGTTTCGAAATTGTATTGAATTTTTACTATAAACGATGTTATCACTATTCGTGTCATTATTTTTGTTTTTGTTAGTGTGTTTATTTTTTTCGTTTTGATTATTATTCGTGTTGCTGAATTTGCGTGTATGTTTTCTTTTGTTCTTTTCTTGAATTCTTTTGTTATTCATAATTTTTATTTTCTCGTTGTTATTTAATTTTTGAGTTGGTATTATTTCATTTTTTGATTTTGCTTTCTGTGCTCGCGTTGTGACACATATTTTAGCTTCTATAGGGTTTCTTGATAAACAGTCAGCTGGGCCGTTTTCTTTACCCGGGCGGTAAATTATGTCGAAATCGTAATCGACTAATTTTAATCGCCATTTTTGTACTCTGCTATTGTTATCGGCTGATTTTAATGATAGTAGGGGTTTGTGATCCGTTACAACAGTAAATTTGTTACCGAATAAGTAAGTTCGGAATGTTTTGATTGCGAAGATTATTCCCAGAGCTTCTCTTTCGTAAGTCATATAATTTTGTTCTGTTTTACTTAGAACTCTTGATGCGTATGCGATGGGTCTATCGTGTCCCAATTCTCCTTGAGATAGTACTGCGCCTAAGCTATGGTTTGATGCATCTGTTCTAACGATGTAGGGTTTGTTAAATTTTGGATATTGTAGAATAGGAGCTTCGCATAGTAATTTCTTTAATTTGTCTAATGCTTGTTGTTGTTCTATTTTCCAGAAAAATTTTACATTTTTGTGTAAGAGTATAGTTAATGGTTTTGTTATTTCAGCGAAATTCGGAACAAAACGTCTATAGTAATTGCAGAGTCCGAGGAATTCTCTTACGTTTTTTGTAGTTTTTGGTGTTGGGAAAGCTTCGACGGCTTGTATTTTTTTTTGTCTGGTTTGATACCGGATTCGCTTATAATGTGTCCTAAAAATGATACTTCTGTTTTTAACCAGTCACATTTTTGAGGTTCGAGTTTTAGACCAGCTTCTCTTAGATTTTGGGCTACTGTATAAAATCTTTCGTTGACTTCGTCTACTGTTTCTCCGAAAACAATTATATCGTCAATAAAGACAAAACATGTATTGGCAATTAGGTCGCCTAGAACTGTGTTTAGTATTCTTTGAAATGTTCTAGGTGAATTTATTAGGCCAAATGGTAAAACAAGGAATTCAAATCGTCCTAAAGGATGTATACTGAATGCTGTTTTAAAAATATCTTTTGGATGTATTTTTACTTGATGAAAGCCTGATTTTAGGTCAACGACGTGATAATATTTTGCTTTCCCTAGTTGGTCGAACATTTCGGTTATGTTTGGAATTAAATATGGATCGGGAACAGTTTTTTCGTTTAATTTTCTGTAGTCGATAACTAATCGCCATCTGGTTTTTCCATCTGCCAAGCTTTTCTTCTTAACTATCCATGTTGGTGCATTAAAAGCACTTTTTGAATTTTGGATTAGTTTTTGAGATATTAGTTTTTTCACTTCTTCTATTGCGATGTCTCGTAATTTATGTGGTAAGGGGAATTGTTTCACATAGACTGGTTTATCGTCAATTAAATTTATTTCGTGTTGTTCTATGTTGCAGGTACCTAATTTATCGCCTTCAACCCAAAATATGTCTTCAATTTTTTCAATCAATTTTTTCATTTTTTTATAATCATTTCCTTGTAGGTCAGTTAAATTTATTTTTTCGAAGACTTTTTCTTTGTGGTTTAATTGATTATTTTCTGATTCTTCTTGTTCTTCTCCTAGGAAGTTTATACTGCCTGCATGAAAAATTTCATTTTCATTGACATTGAAATCTGTATTTACCGTTAGGTCGATATTGTCTGGAAAATTGTCTAAATCGAAAGAAATATATTGGTATGTTTGAGTTTCTTCTAGTATGTTGTTTTCAGGAGGGAATTCTATTTCAGTATTTTCTTTTATGACAGACATAAATTGTTTATAGTTATAATTTTCGATAAATTCGTCATTTGTGTTGGATATATTGTCATTATTCATTGTCATATTTATATGGTTAATCAAAAGTTTTACTTGTAAAGGATTTTTTTCTAATTCTAATTTTAAATTTGTAAGTCCTTTTGAAGGGAAGAATGTTTTGGTTGACTCTTTACAAGTTTCTATATCCTGTTTCGTATTGTCTGATGAAATTATATCATTGTTTAATTTATTTGCTGTTGCAGTGTTCATTTGTTCGGTGATTGTGGGGTATATTATTTTTGTATCATTTTGTTGTAAATTATAATTATTTTCAGGTACTGTATAATTTTTGTCTTTTTCTTTTTCACATTCTTTTTTATTTTCTTTATTAATGTTTTGTAGAGTTTTGCTTAGAAAAATTTTTTGTTCTTCTGTTATTCTTGTTGCTGTCCTTTCTTTTTTTTCGTTAATAGCAATTGAATTGTTTGTATTTAAAGGGACTGATATGAGTTGTATTTTCCGATTATTTATTTCCAAGTAACCTTCGTCTAGTCTTAATTTGTGTTCTTTCAGAATAGGTATTCCTAGTATTCCATCGTAAGGAATTGAAAATTCTTTTGGAGCAACGTGGAAATCGACTAATAATCCATTGATGATTATTTTTACTAGCCCTAATGTTTCTATTGTTTTGTCAGTAATTCCTGATAGTGCAATTTTCTCGGAATCTAGTATGGCGTTTGCTGGTATTTGGTTACTTTTTATAATGTTTATTTGAGCTCCACTATCAACCAGTAAGTTGAAATTAATGCTTGAAAATGGATTTGGTATTTGTATATATTGTAATAAATTTTCTAATTTTAAAAGATACATTGATACTTTAGTTTTGAATGTATTTTTGAATTCTACGTTTTCTTTACATTCGAAACATAATTTTTCTTCTGTTGTTATTTTCACGTTATTTTGATTTGCTGAGTTAATTATGTCAAGTTCGTTTGTGTCAGCAGTTTCAACGTTTAGTGTTGTCATTATATTGCTTTTTGCTTCTGTAGTAAGTGACTCACTATGTTGTTCTTCCGTGCACTTGATTTCGGAAGAATCTATTCGTTTCCCTGATTATTTCGTCTAAAGCATTGTGAGTCTGTATGGTCCGTTCGTTTGCAAATTGAGCAGAATTTTTCTTGACTGCTCTCTAGTGATTTTATAATTGGACATGCTTCGATTTCATGACCTGTTTCTTTGCAATAAGAACATACAATACTTTTTTTTGCATTTTTCTCAAGTGCTTTTATTTTTAAGCAATTTTCGATTGTGTGATTTCGCATGTGACAATAGTCGCATTTTGTATCGTTGTTTCTTCCAAAATTATTATATCGTGTAGGTCTACTGTTGTAATCGTTGTTTCCATTTCTACGTGTATTGTTATTAAAATTTGAGTTTGTATTATCTCTGTTATCATTGCTTCTATTGTTTTTAGTGTAGGTGTTCAAAATTTTTACCAATTTGCAGTCGTTTGTTTCATGACTTTCTTCGTTGCACATTGCACACGCTGCGATTCTGTAATTTCTCATTTCGTCTGAGTTTGGACAAAATTTTACCGAGTGGCCGATTTTATTACAACGTTTACATGTTACATTTGGACAATTCAATACTGTGTGTCCTGTACTGTCACAAGCCGCACAAGGATCTGGTGTTTTAAGAGGTTTTAAACAGGTGTATGGGCTGTGTCCACTTTCTTTACATTTCCAACATACTTCGTATTCTGTAATGAATGGGCATTGTATGACAGAATGTCCCATCACTTGACAGTATTGGCAATGGTTTCCTTTTATTTTGTTAAATTTGCAACCGTCTATTGAGTGTCCTTTAGCATTGCAAAATTTGCATATGAGTTCGATTTTTGATTTTGCCACTTTACAATTGTTTGATAAATGGTCGTTAGATTTGCAGTATACGCATGACCCGTTGTGACAAAATAAAGCTTCATGATTGTAGCTTTCACAGATTTGACAATTGTAAATATTATTAACATTTGCCGAAACGGTAGTTGAATCAGGTGTGTTTTGGGTAATGTCGGTAATTCCACCTATTAATATTTTATGTTTTTTGAATTTTGTTTCGATTTGTATGGCTTCTTGTACAGCAGTGCTTAAATTGTTATAATCTTTTAATTCGATTCGAATATTTTGTTGTAAGCCATTTTTAAAATTTATTAATGCGTCTTCATTTATTGTTTTTTCAAATGCCTTAAAGGTTTCATCAGTATCTACTTGTAGTTTTTTTAATTCTTTGATCTGTACAACTAGATCTTTCAACCGATTTGCATATGTAAGAACTGATTCGTTTGGTTTTTGAATAATATCCGTAAGTTTCCCGTATAAACTATGAATATTATCTAAAGAAGGAAATAATTGTTTTATAGCTTTAATATAATCGTCTATTTTATTGATTTTTATATTAGCTAGTGCTTTATAAATTTCTCCACTTAGCTTGCATTTTAAAATTGGTATTAAATTTGATTCATCTATTTCAGAAACTATTGACTTTGCAGTTTTTAATTTGTCGATATATTCGCTGAGTGTTATGTTTTTGCCGTCGAACTGTGGGACTAAATCCGCGACATACTTGAGTGGTAATCTCAGCGGTTGCGACATTTCGCTGACGTTTGCTTTCGTATTAATATTTTCGATTTGTTCAGTTTTCTGTAATTGGATGTTTGAATTATAAGGCACTAATTGTCCGAAATTTTCGTTTTTGTTTAATAAGTTTTTTGACTCACTACAAATATCAATTAATTTTTCTTGTGTTATTTGTTTATTTAACTTCTCTAGATTTTCTGAAATTTTTATTTTATTGTTCTCGCTATTTGTTCTAGGAGGAGAACGCGCGAGTTTATTTGATTTTTTAAAAGGATTTGTAATAGATGTGCTTGGTTTAATTATACCGCTTTTTAATTCTGGTTTAGTTTTTACTTGCAGTCGCGTAAGTCTTTTCGCGTTGTCAGAACTAGAAGAATCTTTATTGTTCATTAAAATTAAAATTTTTTTTTTTAAGTTTTACTTGATGCAAAGTAAACACCCTTTTTGTACCGGAACCAATTTGTTATGTCGCGACTCCGTAGCCGTGACATGTATTTGTTTAATATGAGTAAAATTTATTTTATCACGGTATGATTATGATATATTATGTATAATGGCAGGACTTACCTGGGATATATATATAATTTGTTGAAGATGTTGATAAATTATTATCTTACTCCTTGTTCCTTTATATTATTTTCTTCTTAAATTGGTTTCTTTATTATTGAGAATATTTCATATGGAAATTATAGAAATGAACTTGATACACTTTATTTAATAATATTTAATAACACTTTATTTAATAATTGGATTTCACTCAATGAGTGGCAGAGTCAACTGGTACAGTAGAATTGTCGCGAGTCGCGAATCAACTGGCTAAAAAATTGAGACGCTGTTTTATATATTGGCTTACTGACTTACATTTAGTTGTCGAGTAATCAAGTTGATGTTTCAATTTCTCAATTGAGTTTTCTGCTGAATTTGATTTATTAATTTTTGCGTTTCGTAAAAAAAAGAAGGTGAAATACATTTTGTGCTTATTTTGCTACTTTCAATTCGCATGATTGCCGTTGATCTCAAAATGATTTAATTTTACGTCTCAGGACGTAACAGTATAAACCGCTAGTAGCTTTGAATTTCAGAAGTATGCAAATATTACAATATCTTAGGCCCTGGGGTGTTACGCCTTACGACGCATCCTTTTTATAAAATAAACATTTGCGAAATTCAAAGCTACTAAACTATTCGCACGTCAGCAAAAAGCTAAATAAACACGAGGTAAATGACTCCCCGAAATTAAGCCTTACGACGCATCCTTTTTGTAACATATGCACATTCAAAACTGCTAAGCTATTCACACGACAGCAAAAAGCTGTCGAAACACACTCCGAAACTAAGTCACCAAAATGCAAGAATTTATAATCAGCGAAAACAAAATGTCACACAATATCGCAATACTGACCTGAAAAAGAACTATAAAAGATATAAAAATCAATGAACAAAACACACTCAGGCAGTTGATCAGTAGTCCGTCAGTCAGTCAATAAGCACCTGTAAGACTCAACTCCGTACACACCGGTCCGACAATTGGTGATCATTTTTCTTAATAAACTCGCGACTGTTACAAAGTAATATCGTGCAAGTATTATTCAAACCTATCCTATTCAATTCAACAAGCAGTTAGAGCCTGCTACATTTATTTAATTCAACAAGCAGTTAGAGCCTGCTACATTTTATCAACAATTAAAGGCTACGATTATCAAGGTAGTACAATTATCAGACATACATTTCCACATATATTTATTATAAGTGAGACATACGAGGTGTGTTCAAAAAATAACGAGAATTTTCGTTTTATGAAAAAAATATTTATTTATTCATCTACATTAATGTTGTCGCCTTCAAAGTAGTCCCCTTCGGATACAATACACTTATGCCAACGCTTTTTCCAATCCTCGAAACACTTTTGAAACTCGATCTTTGTAATAGCTTTTAGCTCTTTCAGCGATTCGCTTTTAATGTCATCTATGCTTGTAAAACGACGGCCTTTTAATGTTCTCTTTATTTTTGGAAATAGAAAAAAGTCACATGGAGCCATATCTGGCGAATATGGAGGCTGAGGCATCGTTACAGTTTCGTTTTTGACCAAAAATTCACGAACAAGCAATGAAGTGTGAGCAGGCGCATTATCGTGGTGCAAAAGCCATGAATTGTTTTGCCACAAATCCGGGCGTTTTTTTCGGATTGCTTCACGCAAACGACGTTGAACTTGTAGATAGTACTGCTTATTGATTGTTTGACCTTGTGGCAAGAATTCATAATGCACTATGCCATTAAAATCGAAGAACACAGTGAGCATAACCTTCACATTCAACCGTACTTGTCGAGCCTTTTTCGGTCTTGGCGATCCAGAATGCCTCCACTGGGACGATTGAGCCTTAGTTTCGACATCATATCCGTAAACCCATGTTTCGTCACCTTTTATAACACGTTTTAGTAGTTCTGCATCATTATTGACTTCATTTAGCGACTCCTGAGCAACTTCCATTCGCCGCTGTTTTTGTTCGAAATTCAACAATTTTGGAACGAATTTTGCTGCCACACGTTTCATACCCAAAACATTCAAAAAAATTTGATGGCATGAGCCAATTGATATGCCAACATCATCAGCGACTTCTCTGATTGTTATTCGGCGATCGTTCATAACCATTTCTTTCACTTTTTTCACGTTTTCATCGGTTGTTGATGTGCTTGGGCGTCCGGGTCGTTCGTTATCTTCAACGTTTTCGTGGCCATCTTGGAAACGCTTATACCACTCATAAATCCTTGCTTTACTCATAGCAGACTCACTATATGCCTTTGTTAACATTTGACAAACTTTACTACACTTTATTTCATTTTTTACGCAAAATTTAATACAAATTCTTTGATCCATTTTTTTTCACAAACGAAAATCGCCGAGCTCGAAAAACACGTCTAACGTTAGCGGCTGCCACTTAAAAAGTAAGCAATGAATATTGCTGAAAATTTTAACGTACTTCATGGGCATGTGTACCAACATAATAAAAAAAAGTTTTATACAAGCGGACTCTCCAAACCAGCGAAATTTAAAAATTCTCGTTACTTTTTGAACACACCTCGTATCCGACCACTAGTCAACATATTGGAACGTCTCTTTCATTAGCTATTCGTAGTTGGTGCACGAGACGTAACAAGGTATTAAGATGAAATGCGAAATGTTCATTTGTGATTGTCTTAAGTAGTTTATTGTTCTATTTGTAGTTTGTTGGTCGGTAATTTAGATTATGTTATGCGTGCGTATGTTTAGTGTGAATAATGATTAATAATAATAGGTTGTAAGTGAGATTTGATTCCTGTCTTTCTCTAATTCATTTATCAGCCTCTCCTCATTCTCTCCCTCAATTGCCTTGAGCGAAAGTGCCTCACTTACCCCGCAAAGAATTGGTAACAAAGGAAGGAGTTTTGTTACAAAATTTTAAAAATGAATAAATGCTTTTGTATCAACCAATAAGCCAGTTTATTCAATTTTCTCCATGAAAAAGAGGTTGGGTTCCCCTACTCTCAAGTTTATCACGACGGAAAAAAGTGAGCAAGTTACTCTTCTTGGTTTAAGTTTACATACTTTAACAGTACGTTTCATATTTTATTCAAATTAATGGAGTTTCCTATATCGTATATCTCTCATTTATTCATCATTTTATGCATACTTATTACGATTAAATACGTAAGTGAATTTTGTATTGATCGTACCTACATATAAATACACGATATTTTATTTTATATGTATACATTAGTAGTTGAACATATACTTAGAGGGATTAAATTAGGTACTTATGGAGACAACAGTTAAATAAATTGATGTAATACTTATACTAATGCTGTCATTACTTTTAACTTTGCATGTATAAATACATATGCTGACACAACTCTTATATATGATTAACGAACGAATAATAAATATAGGATAAATATAGGATAAATGTCTATACGGAAAAATAAATCTCTTAAAGATTACCTTCGGAGTAATTTCTGAAGATGTTGTTCTATATTTACAATTTCTATATTCCTTTCTACAATATTTTTCTTTAGTAAGTTAGTGGAAGATATACATTTTGTATTCTGATAGTCCAGTTTTGATGAATTCCCTAAATAGATTGTTTTCTCTTCCAATAGTAGCTTTTCATTTTTTCCTTGTATATTATATATATCTTCTATTTCTTCGCGTAAAATGTCTGTATTTTGTTCATCGTATTGGTGATCTAGGAAGTTGATTGATTTTTTTCTTAGATCACTAGCTGATTTGTTGATACTTTTTTCATTCTCATATATTTTATTCTTATTTATTTTTGGAGATATTTCCTGAAAAAATTAAATAAAAGCTTTTATATGATTATAGATTTGAATTCAAAGGGTCAAAATACATCAGAAATCATGTCTTAATTATTTACTTTATTCATTTGTAAACATGTGATGTTCGTATCACTTATAAATAATAATCATTCTCGAACTCTCGTATCTAGCTAATAAGTAAGAATTTGTTTCTAATAATTTTACTCTACTTGTCGATAAATAAATAAATCAAATGTACTCTAATAAACAAATCAAATATATATAAATAAGTATAATTTTTCAGGGAAAGTCAGACGATGCCCTAGTTTCTTATGGTGCGAATTGTCACATAAGCAGAGCTAAAGTCTTTCTTGGATAGGATATAATTCGGCCCAAGTTTCTTATAGCGCGAGATGTTCTATAAGTCGAGCTCGACTTATAAGGAAAGAACAGTTTTGCTCAGTTAATTACAATGAGAACTTAGGTATTAACCAAGTTTATTCAGACTCATGCGCTCACCTTGCAAGGCTAGAAGTGAATGCTAGCCTGTGCAAAGGTGGGCGTATTTATACACAGATTTTCCCGCTTATTTTTGCAGGAGAGATGTCATCGAACATTCGAGAGACATTCGTGAATTTTGAGAAATGAGTTTTCTTAAATTACAAGTAAATAACCATAGTAAGCTTTGTAACGGGGTAAAACCGTTTAATTATATTTTATTCGCGCAATTAAATCAAAGGGGCGAAAGTAATTATCTATGCTCAAAATGCAATCCTGAGAGCATGTGAAGACAGGCGTCAGTCAACCAGTAATCCTAATTAACCTATAATAAGTTGAGTGGAAGCTGTGAGGAGTAAGCGAGTCGAAAAACACTTGTTAGTAACACGAACTAAACCTTTTATTATTCCTCAAATACTACATAAGGTCGACCCGCGCGTTTGTTTACATCGACGTTCGCTCATCGACAACACGTATTGTCGGGACGCTCGCTGCTCTTTGTTATTAGAGGCGCTATACGCACGTTTCGAATGTCGGAAAATTAATTATTGAATATGCATCCGCGATCGCGAGATTAAGTTGGCCGGCTTACCTTATTATTGCAGGCGTACGGAGAAAACGACAGTCACACACTGCGCGGAATTGTTTTTGTTTGTCTTTGCCGGTCGCGAATGCGCGCACACACGCTTTCGCCCTCGATGGCGAAACCACACACACTCTGCCGGTCTCCTGGAGGTCTGCGCTTCCTCGCTGGCTCAGGTCTCTCCCCTGGGCTGCTGAAAGGCACCTTGACGACAGCGGTCACAGCTAACCGGTACTTATCTGCACGTCCTTCTTTGATACGTTGGCGTTAACGGCACGTAGATCGTCGATAGCGAAACGAAAGCGGGCGAACTCAATGATGGTCAATGCTTCACTAGTTCGGTTTCAATCGCGCGCGTTCTGTCTGCTCGCGTGCCGAATTCCTTCGTTACGTATTTCGTCCCCCCGGTAGGTGCTGCCCTCCCAGACAGCGATTAAGTTAGGTTGTCAGAGCTAATTTGACGTTTACCGTCACAGCTTTTAACACATGTAAACTTTACAGAATTTGTTATTTGTTAATTTTATACAATATACAATTATCGCAAATAGTGTCGTCAAAAGTTATTAACCAATAAAGTTAATTAACGTGATATTACAATATTTACAATAGAAAATTATTAAATTTTTATATAACTTTATAGTTGATTAATTTCGGAAGTTGTAACGAGCCTGCTCGTTAAGGGAAAAATCAACTTAATAGAGGGCCAGCGCGTGTCGTGCGCGGGCCAGCTGCGCAGAAAACCGTGCGCGAGTGGAGAGAACAGAGAGAGGGTGGGGGCAGGCGCGAGCGACATTCACGTGTGAACCGGCTTATCGAGAGGATCAGTATAAAGAAAGGAAACTAAGAATTAGAAGAAAAGAGAGCTAAGGAGTGCAAAAGTACGAGGATTGGAAACTGGATCCAATAGGTGCATCGAGTTAAGTGCGCCAAGAGTGAGTGCCGTCGCCCAAGTTACAAAAGCTTCAACGAGTGCTGAAGGAATTCGAGGAGAGAGAAGAAAGCACCTCCTGGGCGACGAAAGCCAGCGCACGGGGCCGGCAACCGAAGAGTTGATAGGGGTTTTGCGCGGGACTACAACGAGAAGGAGTGAGTAATCTCACCGGCGTACAATTATCTGCGAAAAGATTATGTTTTATTAAGCGTGCGAGAATCGGTCCGTTTATATCTCTCATTCTCTCTCTCTCTCTCTCTCTCTCTCGCGGTAAAACCTAGCGTATCGTCGTTGCGCGACGCAGCGACGCGTCACTGAGTAAAGCTCTCGGCCTCTTTCTCTGCGGGGTGTAAGCAAACCGCTAGACGAATAAAAGGTGTCTGCAATTAATCGGCCGCCTTGTTTACTAACGTGGGCAGAAGCACACGTATCTCCTCTGCCCAGCTATCCGAACCCACCGACTCCCCCGCGCAAGCAGTATGTCGAGCACGCATCCGACGAAGTAGTCGACACCACAGTCGGGAGGTAAGTCTTCCTTCAACGAAGCGGCGGTTAGCTTCGCAACGTGGGAGTGACAGTAACTTATTTTGTTAACGAGCACCGATTTATTATTTAGATAAATCACGACCGTTACAAAGTATTTTCTAAAAATAAATATTTAAATTAGTTAATAACATTTGAATTATAACTAATTTTTCATATTTGTAACGGTTTTTTCTAATCTTATAATGCAATTATTAGATTAATAATCTAAGATTCCTAAATCATAAAGTTATCATTATTAAGTATAAAATTAATACTTTCGTTTTATATTATTATTATTATTATTATTATTATTAACCAGAGTATAGTACAAAATATTACAACAAGTAGTAATAATTATACAATTTTACAATTACAAATTTGTAACCCGGCAGAGGATAAACCTGTTCGCTGGTCTGGTATTTAAAAACTACTAAACACTTAAAGAAAATTAAGAAAAAAAATAAAAAAAAAAAACAAAGAAAATTAAGAAAAAAATAAAAAAATAAAAAAAAAACAAAAAACTTAAAACTAAGAGTCGGTTTGTAATAGATTATAATATTTCACAGATGAAGTATGGCTTAATATTGGTAGCAAGAATGCTTCCTATAAAAGCTTACTTCACCAATTATCTTCGATTTTGTTCTGCTATCTCCAATATCTGATTAACATTTGTCTGGCCGTTACGATTGTCGTCATTGATGCTTTCATTTTTCTTGCATATGATATTCTTTCGTATGTATTTAGTCTAACAGGACAAGTAAGTCCTGTAGCACACGTGACTCTATAGTGAGGGAACATTTCAGTATGTTGTCTATGTGAATCACATTTACATGTTGCTGTGAATACTATGTCATCTAAGACTATCAAATCTTTATATTTAGGTTGTTGTTCAAGTGAGTACAATGAATTAGTGAAAGTTTGATATCCTCTGATACCTCTATAAAAGTATAATAATGCTTTATTGTTTCCAAGATAATTGATGTCTCCATAGGTCATTCGAATATTATTTGTTTGTAGAATCGGTTTTCCTGGTGTATTTTTTGGTTTACTTGTTTCTATTTGCATACTATTATTGTCTGCAATGTCATCTATTTGTTTAAATACTGTTTCTATGGGCTTATATCTTACTTTATCTGTTTTTGGTTCATTGTGATCTTCTTTGTTTTCTTCTTTTATGAAATGTATATGTTTGTTACCAATTAATTGTTTGTATGTGCAATACTCACATTTATTAATGAAATTTATGTTGGTTGTATCTGTTTTTGTTTGAATGTAAGTTTCGTTTCTTTTTCCCTCTTTAAGTCCGTCTTTGTTTTGGTATTAATAGTTAACCGTTGTGAGTTCCAAGCTATGTTAATCACATTAGCAATTGTTTCTATTATTTTTCTGTAGTTATCTGATACATTAATTTTTTTCATGTTATATTCAGACATTCGACGATGAGAACGATTGTAATGAAGTGTACAAGTGCCTTGTGAACACAAATATGTCCTTACATCCAAGAGAAACTTATCCCTATCCACATCCACATGGACTTCCAATGCTGAATGTAGACTATTATCAAAGTTCCCTTGTTGCTTTAGTTTGTAATATATTTGTTGTAAATTGTTGCAATGTATTTTGTAATTCATTGTATTTCTGTATCTAGAATGGATGGCCTTTTATCCATTTTTTTATTTTGTTCTTTATTGTTTTTGTATTGCCATTTAAAGTTTTGAGGTGAGAAGGTAGTTGATTGAAGGTGGCTAAAGCTCTTGTATAGCTATCTTTAATGCTGATTGTTAATTTTCTTTTAAGGGGCTGTATAGTTTTTTTCCTTGTTACGGAATTTTTCTTCAGGAACATATCTTGCAGGTTGACATAGTGATACACTAGAGATTCCATGGTGAATGTTTGATCTATGTTTAGTGGATTTTTTTCATTTATAAACTTGTTTTTATTTATTATTTGTAATAGTCGTGTTTGTAGAGTTTGTATATATTTGAGACTTCCAATGTATGCTCCACCCCATGCTATAATACCGTATGTTGTTATGCTATGAAAAAGTGCATAGTAAATCATACGTAGATTATCTGTGCTCATTATCCTAGATAATTTGTAGAAAATACAAGTTAGATATTTTAGTCTATTGTATAGCATGTTTGTATGCATGTCCAATCTCATATGGCTATCGAAATGCACTCCAAGGTTGTGACGAGAGCAGGCCGTTTGCCCGTCTCTCGTCCGCGTTTCTCCCTCCCCCACTCGGCTAAGCGTGGTGGCCAACGTTGGGCGCATTTAAGTATGCGCCTAACACTTGGTCTTTTGTTTCAGCGCTAAGGACGAGCCAGCGCAGTTGAGCGCAAGAAAAGTTGAAGAGCGCGGAGAGAGAGTGAGAGAAAGAGAGAGAGAGAAAGAGAGTATTAGGCCTATGCAGGGATTGGCAGGCGCGCAACGCGTGACCGATAAGCGACGCGTCGCGTGCCGCCTAACTAATAGGTCAAGGTAGGGAGAGGAGCGAGCGCCGCAGAGCGACTGCAAGAGGCGCGCAAGAATAAGTGCGTGAGAGAGTCGCAGCCGAGCCTTACGAGAGTGAGGGAGTCTAAGCCTAGTCTTGCTAGAGTGCGGAAGTCCGAGCCCAGCAGAGAGAGCAGTTTGGGATAGCCGGAAGGAAGGACGATTAACCCTACCGGCAACGGCTTCGCCAGCAACAGCAGCCAGCCCACCTGCCAAGAGAGTCAACGCCACCGACGGAGACCTGGTCAGCGACAGCGGGTAGCGACGATCTGACCAGCGACGACGCCCGGTACGTCCTGCGGCAGCACATCGCCCAGGATTCTCGACGTTGCGAGGAACAAGAATAAAGAAAGGTCAAGTCTTCCTTTTCTTCTTTCTCTCTACACTCTCTCTCTCTCTGTTGATGTGACGACCGGTGCGCGGTGAAAGAGATAGCCTGGCACTCACGTGCCGGCTATCTGAAGGTTCGCGCTAAGGTTAATTTGTAGTGATATAAGTTGCGACCGGTGAATTGTCCAGGCGCCCACGTGCCGGGCAATTTCCCGGTATTAGTCCGCGTAGTTTTAAGTAAGTTTGTAATAGGTTAAGCGTGCGATTTGGTATTAGTGAAATGCGAAATGTTCAGTTGCGATTATCTTAAGCAGTTTATTGTTCGATTTTTAGTTTGTTAGTCGGTAATTTAGATTATGTTATGCACGCGTTTGTTTAGTGTGAATGATTATTAATAATAATAGGTTATAAGTGAGATTTGATTCTTGTCTGTGCATAATTTATTTATCAACCTCCCCTCATTCTTCCCTCTCAATTGTCATGAGCGAAAGCGCCTCACTTACCCCGCAAAAGAATTGGTAACAAAGGATTAAGTTTTGTTACAAGGTATTTAGTGTTATCAACTTTTCGAATGGATGCACCCTTTATATTTATATGTAGATATGTTGAGTTGCTATTGCAGTTATTTCCAAATGCCATGTATACTGTTTTGTCAATGTTTAATGACAGTTTATTCAATGCTAGCCAAATGGATAGTTTGTTTAAGTAGAAGTTCATATTTCTTTCGACTTCATGCCATGTTTCGCCTTTCACGATAATTACCGTGTCATCAGCAAAAGCCAACACATTATCATTTGATAGCAATTGTAACATATCATTAATGTAGATTATGAAAAATAAAGGTCCCAATATTGTACCTTGTGGTACGCCAATGTTGACGTGTTGATATTGACTATATTCACCATTAATTTTAACTCTTTGTTTCCTATTACTTAGATAGCTTTTGATAAGTTCATACGCACTTCCTCTAATTCCATATCTGTAGAGTTTTTTCAGTAGAATTTTGTGGTCCACAGTGTCAAAAGCTTTCGCTAGATCCAAGAAAGTTGCTGCTATTGGTTTACTTTTGTCAAGTTGATTGTATATTGAGTTAGTTAGGTAGTATAGGGCATTTTTGGTGCTAAGACCTTTTCTAAAACCAAATTGTTTATTAGAAAATAAATTATGTTTGTTGAAAAAACTTGTAATCCTGATTTGTATTAATTTTTCAAAAATTTTGGCGATATTTGATATTAAAGATATAGGTCTATAGTTTGTTGGTAGATACTTCTCTTTAGTTTTGTGGATAGGAATAATTTCAGCACTTTTTAATTCGTCAGGCCAAATTTCTTTTTGTAAGCATAAATTAAAGATATAGGTCAACGGATCACTTATATGGTTTATTATCATCTTTAGTACCTGTTGATGCCGTCAGATCCTCCGTTTTTGTTGCCCATTTTCCTTATTGTCTGTTGAACTTCTATTCTATTTGTTAAATGTAGAAAAATACTGTTGTTGTTCATAGATGGTAGAGTAATGTTACTATTTATTGGTTGTCTAATATTATCACATATCTGTTTGCCTACTGTACTGAAAAATGTATTCATTTGTTCTGCAATGTCGTTTGAGTTTGTAATTTTATTATTACCTATTAATAGATGATTTATGTTATTGTTTTTTTTGGTTTTCTTCCCAATTTTGTTGTTGATTATTTTCCATAGTTTTCGTGGATTGTGTTGATTTGTTTTGATTTGATTTTTTTCATATTTTTCTTTAGCTAGATCTATGGTCTTTTTTAAAGTTTCTACATAGTTTTTATATTTTTCTCTTTTTGTTGCATTATTGGGATCTTTTTTCCAGTTATTATAAAGTTTTTCTTTGTGTGCACATGATATCATTATTGCTTTAGTTATCCAATTACTCCTTGGGTTCATTTTATTCTTATTGTGTTTATTGTTTTTAAATGATGCCGTAATACATGTTTGAATTTTTTCTATTAATTTGTTCGTAGCTAGATTAGGGTCTTTTATAATTTGTATGTCAGTCCAAACAGTTCTTTTGGCTTTATTTTTTAGTTTGAAATAGTTTATTATTTTAAAATTTGTTTTTTGTGTACATTTATAATTATTTCTTAAACTTATCATTATGGGGTAGTGATCATTGAAGGGTACGTTGAGGACGTAAGTTTTATAGTTGACTTTTCCTAGCCTAACATAGAAATTATCTATACATGTACCTTTGTTAATATCAATATTGGATGGTCTTGTTATGGTATGTAGTCCAGGGCAATATCCATTTTCCAGCAGTACTTGTAAAAAATCTTGATCTAGTATTTCTTCACTCAATATATCAAAATTAAAGTCTCCCATTAAAATATTGTTTTTATATTTTTTGTTTATTTTCAATAATTCTTTGAGATTCAATAGGAATTCAGATTTATATAAATCATGAGATCTGTAAATAGCAGACAGCACCAAATTTTTGTTGTTTTCTAGTGTAATATTAGAGTTAATTATTTTTAATTTATCTATTTCAAGAACTTCTGTAATTTCGGTGATTTCTTCTTTCATATACAAAACAACTCCATCTGATTTGTTTATTTTACTTTCATTGTAATATATTTTATAGTCTGGAATATGGAACATTTCATGATTGTCTAAATTCCATGTTTCTGTACATACAATTATACATGATTTTTTTTCGAGGTTCTTCAGAAATACTAGTAATTTATTGTAATTTTTTTTAAGGCTTCTGATGTTTATACAAAGAATGATATTATTTTCTTTACATATATATTTGTTTAGATCATCAATATTATCTGTTTTATGTTCATTTTCAAATATAATATCATATAAGCTGTTATCCATATTGTAATATTACAGCTTATTGTTTAAATAAATTACTAATTGTTTATTTACTAATAACAGTTATTATTCAGGTGTTATTAATGAAACCAATTCTTACTCATGTTCTATACTTATTCATTTTGCATATGGATTATTTACATTTTTCTAATAATTCTTATACTTAGCGTAATAAATAAATCAACTTTGTATATTGAAATTCATTATTATTTAATAATTAAATGCAATTTGTGTTATTATATTCTGAATCCACGTACTAAAATCTATATAATAAATACTTTGTTATATTAAAATTATCTCTAATTAACAAATTTTTCTTAATAACAAAAATCACTATATCTATATCTATTACTTTGTGACGTCACGCTATTTATTTTGATTTGACTCTTATATGAATACAATCGAGTAAACAGTGAGGTAGCGCCGCTTCATGTATTAATTTGAATAGTCAGATAGATGCGTTAGACTAGTTGCGGTAATTCAGTGATCTAATAAATAGCTCATAAATAGGACCGTTACATAGCCCCCTCTTGAGACTGAATGATCTCTGACAAAGAAGTCTCATGAATTGGTTCTTTATGAGCTTTTATTAATATTTTTGTTTGTTTGTTTGTTTTTTGGTTTCTTTTTTATTTATTTCTTAATTACTACATTATAAAAATTTTCCAGGAGTTGGAGGCCGCTCTGGTTGTTTTGATGTCATCTTTTTCTTTATTTCTTCAATTTTTTCCTCCGTCTTAGTGATCCTTGCAGACAGCTTTTTTATTTTCTTCTGGATCCTGCGCTTCCGCTTTCTCGAATTAGTTGGCAAGGATGTTGAGGGCGCAGAGGCAGAAGAACGTGACACGTTTGAAGGTAGAATGGTGATGAAGGATTGTTTTTTATTTTCCGCCTTTGCCACCCAAGCAGGCTTGGATGGTGTCTGTGTGCTTTTGGGATATAGTGCCTTAAATCAGACGTGTTGGTCTGAGTGCTCTCACTCTTTCCCACCATCTTTCCAGATCGTGAGCCTACTTTCTCCAGTGTTTACGTATATCAGATCAATATGCAAATTTGCTTGGGGAGAAAATGTATCCTCTAGTGGCTAAATTTGATACGGCTTTAGTAGAGAAGTATGAAATACACCTCTATCCTTACCGTTCTTGTATTTTAATAGGTATGTATCCAAGCCTATTATAGATTTAATTATATACGGGCCTTCATATAAGTTTCAGAATTTCTTAATAATTTCTTCTTCTTTATTACTTATGTTCTGACTCCGCAATAATACATAGTCATTAATTTTATATTGATAATGACGTATATTTTTATTAATGTTATTTGCTCGTTTTATAAGTTTAGAGTGCATTTTTTTCTTTATATCTTCTATTTGATTGTAATTTGTTGGTACCTTTATTTTGATATCAGGTATCCATCGATGCCAAAATCTATCTGGTTTTATATGAAGGTGAGCTTCTATAGGAGTTATTTCAATCGTTTCATGATACACATAGTTCATTATTTGTTGTATTATGGGAATTAATGGAGCCCAACCTTTATGATTATAGTTTGCATATGCTCTTAAAAATCTTCCTAGTTCTCTGTGAATTCTCTCCACGATATTACATTGTGGATGACGAATACTAGAAAATATTAATTTTATATTGTTAGCTAAAAGCTTCTCTTTCCATGCTTTAGCTGTGAACTGTGTTCCATGATCACATATGATTGCTAATGGTTTTCCATAATTTGGTATGTAATGTTCAAATATCTTTTTTATAGTAGTGTATGTAGTTGATCTTTTTATAGGATACATAACTACAAATTTACTAAAACAATCTATTGTTATTAAAATGTATTTGACTCCTCCTCGTGAAGTAGGCAATGGTCCATAAAAATCTATAGATAATAGATCGTTTGGTTTTTCAACCAATATAAGCTGCATTATTGATGATATCTTTTTCGTATAATATTTTGTACGTTGACAGAGATCGCGGCGATTTATAGTTTTAGCTACTTTCTTGCGAAGCTTGTAGATATAAAAATTTTCTTGTAACATTTTCGTAATTTTTCTAGATCTAATATAACCATAAACTTCATGTATTTCTTGGATCAATTCTTGAACAATTATTTCTGGCAATAATAATTTGTTGTTAATTTTATCTTTTTTATATACTAAATTATTATAAATAATATATCTATGATCAAAATTTTCTTTATTCCTTAAATCTCGTATAAAACCATCATTTTGTTGTAATAACTCCATATTCTTGAAATATTTGATAAAATCTCGTGAAGGTTTTTTTATCAGCATAGCAATCTGAATTTCATCCGTATAGTTATCACTGCAGTCTGTGATATGTCTAGATAGAAAATCAGCGGCTTTATTCGTATTCCCTGGTAGATACTCATACGTAATATTGTAGTCTTGAAGAAACAAACACCACTTCACTAATCTCGCATTCGTAAATTTACAAGTAGTTAAGAATTTCAAAGCTTCATGATTTGTACGAATAATTATTTCTTTCGCACTTCTTAGATACGTTTCTAATTTTAAATATGACCAAGCTACAGCTAAAAGTTCTTTTTCAGTTATAAAGTAATTTAATTCTGCTCCTTTTAGAGTTCTAGATATAAATGTTATAACTTCTTCATCACCTTCATTTGTAACAAAACTTAATCCTTTGTTACCAATTCTTTTGCGGGGTAAGTGAGGCGCTTTCGCTCATGACAATTGAGAGGGAAGAATGAGGAGAGGTTGATAAATAAGTTATGCACAGACAAGAATCAAATCTCACTTATAACCTATTATTATTAATAATCATTCACACTAAACAAACGCGCGCATAACATAATCTAAATTACCGACTAACAAACTAAAAATCGAACAATAAACTGCTTAAGATAATCGCAACTGAACATTTCGCATTTCACTAATACCAAATCGCACGCTTAACCTATTACAAACTTACTTAAAACTACGCGGACTAATACCGGGAAATTGCCCGGCACGTGGGCGCCTGGACAATTCACCGGTCGCAACTTATATCACTACAAATTAACCTTAGCGCGAACCTTCAGATAGCCGGCACGTGAGTGCCAGGCTATCTCTTTCACCGCGCACCGGTCGTCACATCAACAGAGAGAGAGAGTGTAGAGAGAAAGAAGAAAAGGAAGACTTGACCTTTCTTTATTCTTGTTTCTCTACTACTGCGACTAACGCTGCATCTGATTCATCTGCCGTTTTCTTCGGGATTTCTGAGTTCCACTCAGACCCTCCCCTCACCAAAACGGAAGGTGCGTCGGCACCGACGACCGAACGTCCAAACAACAAAACCCTAGTATCAACAAGCTCACTTCTATCGCGCGTGACCATGACCTTTGTCGCAGCCCGCTCCGACGGGAGCGCAGCGCCTGAGCTCGTTTCCTTACCAATAGATTCCTTCACAGGTTCACCCTGATTTCCTAAAGCAACGGCCTTTTCCGAAGCCTGCCCAACCGTGGGCGAAATACTCGAACCGGTCTCATTCGTGTTCGTGCGCGACGATGGCAACTCATTTTGCCTCGCTGGGCACTTCTCAGGCGAGCTAGCTATTGCGCAAAGTTTATTAAACCCTATCGGATCACGCATATCCTTATCGGGCAAAGTTTTTCGCGCGATAGTGTGTCGATCTTTTTGAAGACTTTCCGCGTCCTGCTGTAACGAGTCGCGTTTATTTGCCTCTTCGGGTTCATTGCTGATCCTACTAGGGAAATTTACGCCCTCGTCACTCTGCGCCTGAACTTCTTTCAATGTCGAACGACTAAACTCGCCTTTAAACACGTTTTTAAATTCAACGATTTCCTTACTTCCTTTTTCCGGAACCTCATACTCTACAAATACTGCACGCTTGACCTTAGCCTTGACTTTCAAATACTCTCCTATTACCTCGTCTAAGAGAGGTGGCGCAGAACTGGCAATTCCCGCCTTGTTCTCGCCTTCCCTTTTTACTAAGTTCATAAAAGGAATCGGAGAACTGGCGGTTTCTGCCTTGTTCTCGCCTTCCCTTTTTACCTCAACTCTATTCCCTTCTTCTAAGGTGCTTTCGCTCCTTGCGCGAAGCACTTTCTCTACCTCAATGGCCCGCTCAATCCATCTTAGGCAGGAGTCGTCGAGCGGTTGACGGCTCCCGCGCTGAGGTTTCCCTGCTTCACCTGATTACAAGTAGGGCATTCTCTAAACACGTAACCTATTGTCCCACAAACCTGACAATATAATGTCGACTCTGAAGTTCGCGTTGGACAGTTATTAGCGTAATGCCCCGGTTGTCGGCATTTATAACAAACTACCCGCGGATTGACCTGAACTATCGGGCATTGCGCCCTCCTATGTCCCACCGCGTTACAATTGAAGCAAGCCCCCGTGAATGGCCTATTTAAGTTGCTACCTCCCTGATTGCGCTGCTGCGGGACTAGACTAGGGGCTACACCTGCAGCCGGGGCCAACGAAGTCTGCGCGCTCTGACGAGCAAGCGCGGCTTCGTTCGCAGGCTGGTTTCTTGCCTGTGGCTGTTGCCTATCGGCAATAGCCACGGCAATTTCACCGTTCTGCTTCTTGCCCTTTTTACCTAGTTTTTTGTTCTGCTGATGCGCTTTCTTTTTAGGAGATTCGACTATTAAGACCTCGTCAACCGCGTCGTTTAAACTGTCAATAGTTTCGACCGATTTTTGCTTACCGGGCGACTTCTTCGTCTCTGTGTACGCGGATTCCGAAATTAGCGTTACGTCAGCCGTGGGCGGTTTTTGCCACCTTTTCCAACCGGCCATGCGATCTTCGAGCGCCATACCCGCTTCTTTAAAACTATTTAGATCTGAGAAGGTCTTAGTTTCAAGATATCGCTTATATCTTGGATGTAAACCCTCTATTATCATAGCTAACTGGCGTCTCACCGAAACGGGCCGATCAAAACGGCGTAATATCGTCTGAAAAGCCGCGACATAGTCCGTAATGTTCTCATTCTCGCCCTGTGTTCTTTGACGCAATTCACCGTAAAGTTGTTCTCTATTCAATCGTCGACAGAATTCGCTAGAAAAACTCTTTTTAAAGTCTTTCAACGTCTTCCACATACCGCGATTAACCTCGTACCACGGACGCGCCTTATCGCGGAATGCGGTGCCTATTGCTATCAGCATTTCTTCGTCCGAGATGCCATAATAGCGCTGGCAATCACTCAAACCTGATAGAAAACTTACCGCGTTTGTACTATCCTTACCGGAAAAACGAAGAGACCAGGCATTGAGCGCGCTTACTCCATCCGCAGGTATACCATTAATATACTTGATTCTTGGAGGAGCACTCTTTTTGCCTGATCTTTCCGCTCTAACTTGCTCAGTTTTCCGCGGCGATTTAACTTTATAGGTGTTACAGCTATCAGTATCCGATAGACTCGAGCTAGTGTCGCTTCCACTGATATTTTGTACCTGTCTCACCTGTTTTTGTTTAGGTCGCCTTATACTTATTACACTTTTCTCGCTAATAATCGAACCTTCACCTAATGGAGCTGGTATTTCCATTTCCTCTCTAGTAGCTACCCGTACCTCGCGCTCCCGGTCTTCAACCCATGAACTTACTCTAGGCGCGTGATATTTCGTGCTCGCCGATCTATTTGAATCGGCATAGAGGAATGTACTATCTGCTCTATTGTTTGGTGCGTTCGCGTGGGCCGATGGCTCAGTCGCAACCGCTGGCGCGTTTAGCGTCTCGCGGTCGCCGAGCGGCTTGGCCTGAGGCGGCAATGAAGCCTGCTGTTCGGCCTGAGCCGCTCTACCGTGCATTGCCTCTCTTTCAACTCTAAAAACTGCATTCGCACCATCCGTGATGCCCTGTCTAACCTCGCGCCTATAAATTCAACGCGGTACTGCAGTTAAAGCTCCCCAGATTTGGTTTATCGCGCTAGTGCTACGCTCGCCTCGGTTTTCCGCGACTTGTTCGCGTGCGCGTTCGATCCTGTTGTCCGACGGCGAGCGAGTCGCCATCGGTAACATGTCGTTGTCACCGAGCGCGACTGCATTTTCGCCCGGCGGTCGAACTTGTTCGCGAGGAGCGGCAACACTTGCTCTTGCCTGTGTCGCCTGCTCTTGCTCGCTTGATAATTCGGCCGCCAAAGGTGCTGCAGCTGCCGCGAATTCATCGCCCAGGTTCGCGTTCCGCGCACTGCTTACCGTTGTTTCTTGCTGTTCGTCATACAGCTTTTCCGGGATTCGGCCTGACGCAAAATCGCTCAAGCGCAACGGTGGCTGCAAATCTGGCCGCTCTCTTAACAGCATATATCGAAAATACCGGGTTTGTAATTCCTCAAGATCACCGTGTAGACTAAGTTCGCGATAGCGCATTAATTCTAACAGAACACCCGGTACTGTGGAATCAATTTTGCGTTTTAATTTTTTTGCATGCGCGTCGCGTAATATTCTGCGCAAGACTATTTTATCTCTACACGCTAGCGACATTGTTATTTCTAAAGTGAAAATCCGTAACTTGACTACGACGCGAGCCTATGGGGCTAAGCAAGTCTCGACAGTTCCGTGTAACCTGATACCTTACTGACTAATTTCTTTCCAAGCTATAAGCCGGCAAGAAATCGCCTTGCTTACGCCTATACAAAGAAATTATAATTTATCAAAATTTACTTACCGTAATTTTGAATAGGCAGTCTAGTAAAATTCTTAAAACAAAGAAAAACTAAAGCGAGGAAAGAACGCAGTCGTCTAACGTCAAAGCGACTCAATGACGCACCGTTGTCATCCGACACCGCTATTAAAAAAGGTCACTGGCAAGCACTAATAAGAATTCAAAATACCGAAAACTCGAAATTCTTTTACGCGCACTCTTTTGCCCTTAGTTCACAAAGAAAATCATTTAACCGTTATTTTAAAATTTATTATCAAACCATTTCTCTCATTTATCTCCCAATTGTCAGACTCACAAGGGATGCCATGTAACAAAACTTAATCCTTTGTTACCAATTCTTTTGCGGGGTAAGTGAGGCGCTTTCGCTCATGACAATTGAGAGGGAAGAATGAGGGGAGGTTGATAAATAAATTATGCACAGACAAGAATCAAATCTCACTTATAACCTATTATTATTAATAATCATTCACACTAAACAAACGCGTGCATAACATAATCTAAATTACCGACTAACAAACTAAAAATCGAACAATAAACTGCTTAAGATAATCGCAACTGAACATTTCGCATTTCACTAATACCAAATCGCACGCTTAACCTATTACAAACTTACTTAAAACTACGCGGACTAATACCGGGAAATTGCCCGGCACGTGGGCGCCTGGACAATTCACCGGTCGCAACTTATATCACTACAAATTAACCTTAGCGCGAACCTTCAGATAGCCGGCACGTGAGTGCCAGGCTATCTCTTTCACCGCGCACCGGTCGTCACATCAACAGAGAGAGAGAGAGTGTAGAGAGAAAGAAGAAAAGGAAGACTTGACCTTTCTTTATTCTTGTTCCTCGCAACGTCGAGAATCCTGGGCGATGTGCTGCCGCAGGACGTACCGGGCGTCGTCGCTGGTCAGATCGTCGCTACCCGCTGTCGCTGACCAGGTCTCCGTCGGTGGCGTTGACTCTCTTGGCAGGTGGGCTGGCTGCTGTTGCTGGCGAAGCCGTTGCCGGTAGGGTTAATCGTCCTTCCTTCCGGCTATCCCAAACTGCTCTCTCTGCTGGGCTCGGACTTCCGCACTCTAGCAAGACTAGGCTTAGACTCCCTCACTCTCGTAAGGCTCGGCTGCGACTCGACTCACGCACTAATTCTTGCGCGCATCTTGCAGTCGCTCTGCTGCGCTCGCTCCTCTCCCTACCTTGACCTATTAGTTAGGCGGCACGCGACGCGTCGCTTATCGGTCACGCGTTGCGCGCCTGCCAATCCCTGCATAGGCCTAATACTCTCTTTCACTCTCTCTCTTTCTCTCACTCTCTCTCCGCGCTCTTCAACTTTTCTTGCGCTCAACTGCGCTGGCTCGTCCTTAGCGCTGAAACAAAAGACCAAGTGTTAGGCGCATACTTAAATGCGCCCAACGTTGGCCACCACGCTTAGCCGAGTGGGGGAGGGAGAAACGCGGACGAGAGACGGGCAAACAGCCTGCTCTCGTCACACATTATTTAATTATGACAAAGCAGCGGCTATAGTATGATAATTGGCATCAGTTGTTAATATGTAACGTTTATTGGGATTAGGAAATTTTAAAGTAATTGTATCAATAACTATTTTTTCACATTATTAAAAGCTGTTTCATGCTCATGTAACCATTGATAGCCTCTGCTCTGCTGCAATAAATTCATTAAAGATCTACATATTTCAGCATAATTTTTTGCAAATTTTGTGTAAAAATTAACAAATCCAAGAAAGGTTTGCAAGCTTTTCAAATTTTTTGGAGCCTTATAATTTTGAATTATTTCTAATTTACTTTTTTGTGCTTTTATACCTTGTGGAGTAATAATATGTCCTAAAAATTAAATTTCTTCTTGAACTAATTTAGACTTTGAAAATTTCAAGGTATAATTATCTCTATAAAATAATGTTCGTAAATGATGTATATGTACATTGAATGTTTTAAAAATACATAGTATATCATCCACAAACGGTATAATAAATTGTTTTAAATCGCTATTTGACAGATTTAAAGCTCTTACTAACGCCGCTGTACTAGTTCATGCCCCGAAAGGAACTACATTAAATTCGTAGGTATTACCTTCGATAATAAATGCTGTATATTTCTTACTTTCTTCATCGAGAGAAATTGCCAAAAACTACTTGTCAAATCAAAACTAGAAATAAATTTTACTCCGAAACAGTGTTGAAAAATATCATGCATATATAGTGGGGCTTCATAATCTTTAACCAATTTTTTATTTAATTTTCGTGCATCTAAACAAAATCGCACTGATCCGTCTTTTTTAATGCTTATAACAATTGGATTAATATAATTACTAATTGATCGACGAATAACGCCATCTCTTAGCATTTCTTTGATTGCAATTCGAACATTTTCTCAATAATTTAACGGTATAAGATACTGTTTTGAAAAATATGGCTCTTTATCTTTTAAAATCAATTTATGAGTATATACTTTCAATAAACCTAATTTTTTACGAAATACATCTCTGAATTAGTACACAAGCGAAGCTATCTCATTTTTTTGAGCATCGGTAAGGTTAGAGCTTTCATTTACTTTCTCATCAATTTTCGCTCGAGTTAGATTCACAGAATCATCATTTGTGATGCCTGCATCTATTTCATTACGAGTTAGATCAATGAGTGATGGTATGTCATCCCCAAAATCCGAGACAGTATCATACTGAATAGTTAAGCTTTAATATATGTACTTTCATCTATAAATGCATCGTTATATTTCATGTTTTCCAAAGTATTATTAATTTTAAAATAAATTTTCACATTATATGTGTCAAGTTTAAGCTTTATATTTTTCATAGTATCATAACCGATAATACAATTTTTTATTAATCTAGGAATAATTATGAAGATAATATCAATATATTAACTACCCCATTTTACATTCAAATAAATTTGTTTCTTCAATCTCACAGATTTTTGGCCTGTAGCTACTTTAATAACGTGTCAACTAATCGGAAGAGTAGGTTTATCCTTAAAATTACTTAAGTTTTGATTGTAAAATGCCTCTGAAATAGCAGAAACTTCTCTACCCGAATCAAGTAGAGCTTTTACTGAAATGTTTTCTAATAAAAAAAATATTTAAGGACAGATTCTGCCTCCATTGTTACTATCATTATTTGATAATTCACCGTTAATTTCACGTCTAGGATCTTCAAAAGTAGTCAATAATTCTTTCGATAATAAATTGTTATTTGATTTTTATGTTGCAACTCGTTGCAAGCTCTTGCGTTTATCCGATTTTCCAGAAGCAACATTTACTCGCTTCCCGAGGAGGTACTTGGTAAATCTTGTAAAATCGGTTTTGAAATATTTCTATTTTTATTTATTGTTCTTATTATTCGACTTACTATTTTCATTTGTTATGCTATTAATTTGTTGTTCTCCGCTGCTATCTTTTTGAGTATGACGTTAACTAATATAATCATTATTATCCAAAGAAGATAAAACCTTAATAAATTCTAATATCTTTTTTATATGTCTAGCTTGAACTAATAAACTTACATCTCTATCAAAATGTCGACATAATTTATCTATTAATTCTTCTTCATCTAGATTTTCATTTATATCAAATGCTAAATTAATTTTACGTATAGCATAATTATAACGTGATAATTTTCCACCAAAATATTTTCCAAATTCTATTTCGCGAGTAATATTTCTACGTATTTCAGCGTTCCAAAATTTCTCTTTAAATAACATTTCAAAATCTTCAAAATTTTTAATTTCACGCTGTACTAAGTCATACCAAGAAGAATTTACCCCCGACATAGATTGAGATAACAGACATAACAATTGAGCAGTATTATAATTACTTGCTTGTAAATAACGTTTGAGATCATTTAAATATTTTAATGGTCGATATTTATAACTATCGTCAAAAACTGGACACGTTAAAGCAGGTTGCTTAATTGTTTCAATAATAATAGTTTCATTAACAATATATCTATTTTGATCATTATTCTTAATTTTATCAATATTCTCACGAAGTACTGAAAATGTTTCATTCATTTCCATAGTAACATTGTTTTTCGCTCGAATAATATCATTGAAATCATCTTGATATCTATCTTTCAAAATAGAAATAATCTCATTTGACTATTCTAAATTTGATTCTAAATTCTTAATTATTTGATCTTGTTCAATTATTTTATTCATCAGTCTATCAACTTTATTGCTGAAATTGTTAATTGTTTCACAAATTGTTTTAAAATCATTTTGCAACTTAAACTGATCAGTATGAAATGTAATCGGTAAACTAGAGGGGTAAAAACGGACGGATCGGGGGATCGAACGCGTGTCCTCCGGATCCGCAGGCCGATGCTCTACCGCTAGAGCTACAGTCACTGTTACTACGGGAATACCGTATTGTGTATACTAGCTACACGATTGATAAGTGAGGGGGCGGCGGCGGCGGCTGCTGCTGGGGAGAGCTCAAGCGCTAATACAATAAATTTTAATAAATATACTAATTATAATAAACATTATACATAAATATTTATTATAATTGGTATATAACGAATAATAATAATCCTGTTGATGGTCAATGTTCGCGCGCGCGCGTGTGTGTGTGTGTCTGGTCGCTGAAATAAAAAAAAGACATATTATTATTAATAATTATTTATTATATAAAAAATTGTTACGTCTTACTTTTCGTGAGGTGAAGATTTCTAATCCTTTTTGGGCTGTGATTTCTCACTTTACCCGGGTAAGGAAAGATTGGTGTTGGCTAAAATACAGAAAAATTTGATGCACACGGCGTGGGTGCTTTTCTAATTCTTGAATCCAAATCGATTATTCTAGCGCCAATCTTTTCGGAAGGCACAGAGAATCATCAATTATAGATTCCACTCAGACCTATAAAGATCCTAATGATCCAAGTTCTGAGCGTTAAACTATTGTATCAACTCTATCCAACTCGTTTTTCAATGAGAGGACCGAGCGATACGGAATTGGGAAAAATGGTTTGTGAAAGGTGAAGAAATAAAAAAATTAGTATTAGAAATAAAACTTACTTTTATATATATTTTTTGTAGAGTCCTTTAAAACGATCAATGGAAACTTTGATCGTTTTCGTAATAGAATCCTTGGGCTACTTGAGAGAGAGTGTATCTTTTGAGCGTGGCACTTCTTACTGCGGGTGGCGTAGCAGTGGCAAACAGTTCATGCCTTACTTAGCACATTCCCTCGTGATGCGCTCTCTTTCAAAATAAGGCCGCAAGGGGCTCTGAAGGATTTGGGCATGAAAACTCCAAAACTGATTGGTGGAAATTTTCCCGCATTAGGAGAACGTACAGTTTCTTTAAGACAGATGGAGTTGCTCATGCCAAATCGCGTATAAAAGTACGATTGCTTAAATTTTTAACGTGCAAGGACTTAACAAATTAATATTACTTAACTATTATCCATTATGATTATTTAATATATATAAATAACAATCTGAGAGGTATATTTAACTTTCAAATGTTATTTATTTACATCTTTTAAATTCTAACTTAAAATTGATTTGTTGGTCATAAAAATAAAATTCTTAAGGTCAGGTCCTATATAACTTTCAACGAGGAATCCAGTGATGACCTTGAATTTGACCTTGGACCTTACCTTCAAGGTCATTTCAAGGTCAACCTCATTTTTTAAAATGAGAACCCCTATTTTTGATGCCGGAATCAAAATGAGAGGGAAATTTTACGTCTGGATACGTGGTTAGGTATGAGGTTAAAGTAACCTCTGGAGGTCAAATAGAAGTCAATGTCGGAAAAAGTATGGAAACCCCTGAAAATCTGAGCGTTGGTCGTAAAAATAAAATTGTTAACTTCAGGTCTTATGTAACTTTCAACGATGAATCCAGTGATGACCTTGAATTTGACCTTGGACCTCACCTTCAAGGTCATTTCAAGGTCAAATTTCTTTTGTTAAATGGGGACCCTCACTTTTGACATCGGCAATTGAAAGAGAGTCAAATTTTACGTTAAAATATGCCTTGAGGTCCAAGGTCGACGTGACCTCTGGAGGTCAAATAAAGATTAACAGTATATTTATATCGAAACTCCAAAAATGTGTCTATTTTGATTATTAAACAAGAAAACTAGTTTCTCAATCCAGAATCCTTCTTTTAGCGCTATCCAGGAACAACGACGTGGACGTAGAAGGATTCTGTTCCCTTTGGGGTGCTGGATTATCGTGAGATCCCCTTGCCTCTCACGTCGGGGTGCTGGATTATCGTGAGTTCCCCTTGCCTCTCACGTCGGGGTGCTGGATTATCGTGAGTTCCCCTTGCCTCTCACGTCGGGGTGCTGGATTATCGTGAGTTCCCCTTGCCTCTCACGTCGGGGTGCTGGATTATCGTGAG
Source organism: Phymastichus coffea (assembly GCF_024137745.1). Classification (NCBI taxonomy): domain Eukaryota; kingdom Metazoa; phylum Arthropoda; class Insecta; order Hymenoptera; family Eulophidae; genus Phymastichus; species Phymastichus coffea. The sequence continues at coordinate 24,825 of NW_026707049.1, read as the reverse complement.
TTCCCCTTGCCTCTCACGTCGGGGTGCTGGATTATCGTGAGTTCCCCTTGCCTCTCACGTCGGGGTGCTGGATTATCGTGAGTTCCCCTTGCCTCTCACTTAGGGCGTTTTTATGAATTATTATAGTAGATGAGTAAATTTATAACAGATGCTCAAACTGTTCTCCATTTGTTTCTTGATAGTAACCAATCCTGATGTAAAATGACTGAACTGCATGTCGAATCATATCTTTTGTAATGAGAGCAGTTTCCTCAATAATTCTACGTCTTAATTCATCAAGATTTTCTGGATTTGTTCTGTAAACGCGATCTTTTAAATAACCCCATAAGAAAAAATCCAATGGTGTTAAGTCTGGAGATCTTGGAGGCCACTCTATGCTACCTCGTCTACCTATCCATCTTTCGAAGAATGTTTCATTCAAGAATCCTCTAACATTAACTGCAAAATATGGTGCTGCACCGTCTTGCTGGAACTATGTGTTTTCGAAATCGTCTCCTTTTACAGCTTGTATTGCTGGAACAATTTGGTTTCGCAATAGCTGTTCATAATTTTGTGCATTTAAATTTCCTTCGATAAAAAAGGGACCTATTATTGTGTCGTCTACAATTCCTGCCCACACATTTAGTTTTTGAGGATATTGAGTGTGAATTGCGTCCATCCAGTGAGGATTTGTATCAGACCAATATCGAAAGTTATGTCGATTGACATTACCGTTTAACTGAAACGTTGCTTCATCTGAAAAGACAATAGTTCCTAAAAATTGTGGATTGTCAGTTATCATTTCCATCATCGTCTCACAAAATTCAGTGCGACGATCAGGATCATCTTCATTTAATTCTTGCACGAGTTTAATTTTGAAGGGATGCAATTTGTTTCTGTTCAAAATTTGAAGAACAGATGTGTGATGGATGTCGTGTTGTAAAGCTGCAGATCGAAGAGTCTCATGAGGATTTTCTACAAAAGACTGTAAAACATGTAAAGATTTTTCTTCGTTTGTTGCTGTCGATGGTCTACCAGCAACAGGACGATTTCGAACAGGTCCCGTGTCATCAAAACGTCTTATTGTTTTTGAAACAGTTCCTCTTGATATAGGAGTACCATCGTTTCGAAATGTTGCATTAAACAGATTACTTACCTGTGTATATGACCTATGCATATCACCCCAACCTCTCATCATCAAAAGTGATATCCGTTCTCTTTCGGACAATCGAAACATTTTGGTTTCAAAATGACTTCTTCGTACAAAACTAATTTACAACAAAAATATTTGGTGATTTTGTCAAATTTTATCTCTTGCAACTACAGAGTGTTATTTATGCAGTAATTCCAAAAATGTATTCGTCAAGCGAATTGAAATAAAAATTCATTCATTCATAAATTTATTTTCTATCTAAAGAAAACCTTTTTTTAACAATATCATTTATGTAACTACGCGGACGTGAAAAAGCCACACATAATATTGAATTTTCGATTTTTAATGAGACAGCTATTTTGTTGAAGATACATTTCGTCAGTTTGGCGGAATAATCGGACAAGTTGAGTTTTTATTTGTAAAAGCGGACACGTCGGATTTTCATTTGAAAATGTGGATACGTTGGCTTTCTTTCTTTTCTTTCTTTCTTGTAGAAGCGGGCGTAACGAAAATAATTTTTTCTTGTCTAATTTAAACTTAGCAATACTTTTTTAATGTAACGGTTTGAATGGTAAATGAATGTTAATGAAAATAGAAACGAATTTTTGCGGGATCCAACTTCGTTTTCGCTATTTGTTTGAAAGGCTACGATTTAGAAATTTTTTGCAAATGAAAAGTTTTACCAAATTTATGCAAATGAATCATTTCAGTAAATTTTCGTAAATGAATAGTTTTTGCAAATTTCTGCAAGTGAATCGTTTTTGCAAATTATTACAAACTACATATCTGATTTTCTAAATTATTTTCTTATTTTAGCCAACTTATTCAGTAATTTTGGAAATCGCCGTGTTTCCGTGTAGCCGTGTATCCCGATTCAGGTTCAGGGTAGCGTGATCGAGATCAGTGATACTAAAACCTATTCAATAAAGCACCCCAAGTGAAAGGCAAGCGGAACTTACGCTAAAAAAGCCCCCCAAAGGGAACAGAATCCTTCTACGTTCACGTCGTTGTTCCTGGATAGCGCTAAAAGAAGGATTCTGGATTGAGAAACTAGTTTTCTTGTTTAATAATCAAAATAGACACATTTTTGGAGTTTCGATATAAATATACTGTTAATCTTTATTTGACCTTCAGAGGTCACGTCGACCTTGGACCTCAAGGCATATTTTAACGTAAAATTTGACTCTCTTTCAATTGCCGATGTCAAAAGTGTGGGTTCCCATTTAACAAAAGAAATTTGACCTTGAAATGACCTTGAAGGTGAGGTCCAAGGTCAAATTCAAGGTCATCACTGGATTCATCGTTGAAAGTTACATAAGACCTGACGTTAACAATTTTATTTTTACGACCAACGCTCAGATTTTCAGGGGTTTCCATACTTTTTCCGACATTGACCTCTATTTGACCTCCAGAGGTTACTTTAACCTCATACCTAACCACGTATCCGGACGTAAAATTTCCCGCTCATTTTGATTCCGGCATCAAAAATAGGGGTTCTCATTTGAAAAAATGAGGTTGACCTAGAAATGACCTTGAAGGTAAGGTCCAAGGTCAAATTCAAGGTCATCACTGGATTCCTCGTTGAAAGTTATATAGGACCTGACCTTAAGAATTTTATTTTTATGACCAACCCTCTGAGATTTTCAGGTGTTTCCATACTTTTTCACCACCCTGTATAAATAACAATCTGAGAGTTATATTTAATTCTCAAATGTTATTTATTCACATCTTTAAACTTAAACGAAACGTAGCTTAAATGATAAATCGTACGACTTAATTTATCTAACTGCACAAACTATTCAATAGAATAAAATAATTTTTTAACTTTTGATGACTAAGCTAAACGGAAAAATGAAAACTCAGTGGAAAACGCATGAGAGGAGCTTTCTTTTTTTTTTTCTACATTCCGCTTAGGGTTTGGGCGTCGGCAGCCCATGCTGTTAATACAAGGACATCTTAAGCATATGGACGCACATAACAAAGTCGTAAAATTTCTTATACCTATTTTCTAATCGCAAAATATTTGGTCAGCTTGTCTTCTCTTGGAATTTGTAGAAACCTTGAGAAGAGAAACTTTCCAACGTATTTTCGTTCGAAATTGTGTAGTTTGAACCATTGAATTCGTAATAGAAAAAAAAATAATTAAAAAAAAATAGTACTATTAATTATCCGACGTTACAAAATACAACAAAATATAAAAAATGTACAAAAAAATACAAAATATGTATAAAAATTTATAAAAAACTGACTCTTAGTTATCGTCATCATCATCGCCATCATCATCATCATCATCATCATCATCATCGGCGTCGGCGTCGTCGTCGTCGTCGTCGTGATCAGCGGTGAAAAATTTGGCAACTTTATAGCGCGAGGCGCCGTCGACTGTTTCGTCCATGACGCACAGGCGCTTTTTTTTCCCCGTGATGTGGAGATTCTGCACTAGAGCCGTTGTGGGTGATTCCGCGGGCCTACTCAAGGGAGCTGGCGACGGCGATCGAGAAGGCTGGCGCACAGAGGGCAAACTTTCGGGACTGCACGACCTCGATGTAAATAATCTGCGCACCACGTGTCTGACCGGCCGATTTCGATCGACGTGCCGCCTGCTGCCGCGCTGCGGTGGTGATTCCACCCACTACGGCTGCCGACTGCAGCGACCAGCGGCGCAGTATACGCACTCCCAGCCCTCGCATACTAGCATGGTGTAGTTATTGTTGTTGTCGTCGTCGTCATGATCGTCGACCTGCAACAAAAAATGAAAAAAACTTAGAACATACTACCGCCGATTAGAAAAAAAGAAAAGAGAAAAAAAAAATCATACCTGTTCTCGTTGGCGGCAGGGCGTCTCTTGTATCTCTGGTGAAACTAAGTTCACCAAGAGCGGCTGTTGTGGCGTTGTGATATCGATGATCACGGGTGCTGCTCGAGGCGTCACCAGGTCGACGTTTGTCACGTGTCGTGATGATGGTGGTGGTGGTGGTCGACACGAGACAATTACCTGACAGACCATCTCCACGTTGTCGTCGTCATCGTGATCAGACCTGCAAAAAAAAAGATTCTTTAATTGAAAAAAAATCAATTCATATATTTATCTATATATATATAACAATATTCAACGTACACATTCACCGTTGGAAGCAATCGCGAGCTTGGAGACGGTGGCAGTAATTCAAGTGGCGACCGATGCCTGCTGTAATAGGAAACACATGTATTTGTACTGAAATTCCCTGTATAATAAAAGAACGCGATCCAAAAACAAAACAAGAAATTTTAACTACGTGAGAGAAAGGGACATTAAATTTGAAATTGGAAATACTCTCTCTCTCATATACACACGTACATACATATTATATAACGAATAATACAATATTATTCAATGAAAAAAAGAACAGAACCTCTTTTTTAATGTAAAGAACATATATGCTCTTATTATTATAAAAAATGTATGTATAACTAATACCATTATATTGATAAATTAATAAAATTTAAATATAATTGTGTTATTAGTATAATGGTATTAATTATATATAAAATTTTATAATAATAAGAACTGTAACGGGGTTAATACCATTTATTTAATTTAAGCACGCGATCGCATAGAAAAGCGCGCGTGATTACCTACACGTTCAAACACGAAAACCGGAGAGCAGGAGGGAACGGGTGTCAATCAACCAACTATCTACTAACGTGAAATAAATACATAGAAAATACTGTTAACATCACATACGGAATCGTTTATTGCCTCTTAATGCTACACTGTATTCGGCCCGCGTGTTTATGTTTACATGCCGCGCGCACGACAACAACATGCAGTGTCGGATCGCTCGCCGCTCATTGTTCGCCGAATTATTACATGCACGCTTTTTACGGAGCACGAAAGATTAATTATTAGCAACTCTATCGCGTTCGCGAAATTAAGGTGGCCAGCTTACCTTGTTACCAGTTGTACGGTAGCACGAAAGTGAAAACGCTCGCACCCTAGTTGCGGAAAAGTCAGTCTTTGCTGCGAGGTATCTCGCGTTTTCAGTTTCGCCTTCGATGGCGAAACTGCTCACTCGCACACTAGCACGCACTCCACTCCGTCAGGCTCTGGGACAGCTTTTCTCATTTCGTCTCTGCACTCCAGAAAACTCGGGAAAGACTCTTTCTTGTTAATTGCGGCTGGAGGTATCGATAGCAAATCCTCGACTCGTTCGTTTTTATTCGCGCGCGTTTCGTCGCTTCTCGTACCGAATTCCCCCAATACATTTCGCCCCAACCAGCAGGTGCTGCCCTCGCCGGCAGCCACATAGTTGGGTAGTTAGCGCTAATACGATGTTTACCGTTACAGCCCCCTTCCAGTCTGGACCTATGGGGTCCTCGACGATAACATTATTAGCGCTGTTCCTTTTGAGGTGAAGAGGGGAAAGGATAATAAAAGGTCATATTCTCTGTAATACTTCGAATTTTTATAGACCGGGCCCTCGAGGGCCTGGCGGTGACGGCACTGCACCTCCTTTAGCGCCTGTGCGAACTGGCGCCGAGGGGACACCACCTTACTCCAATAATCCATATCACTGGGGCGGTGTCCCGCAGCCGTGTACGCGTCGTACTCCGTATACACGGCTCGTTGGAGGGTGTTGATGGTCGTCCAGCCTTGCTCGACCTCCCTCAAACCCTCTACTATCTCTTCCCAGGTTCGTTCACCAGGCGAAGATGCCTGGCTAGTGAATCTGAGGTGCCAGGTCGCATCGGCGAAGCCCCCCTCCGTTTGGGAGGTTGGTGGGGAATTCAGCGGGATGGCTTCCGCTGGAGGTCCAGGTAGCGGCGCGGTCTCTGCGCGCGTGATTCCGGGTGTCGTCGACGCGCGTGTGGTGGTCCCTTCGATGGGGAGCTCCTCTATTAGCACGGATTACGGGCTCTCGTGAGCTCGCACCCGTACTTGCTCCTCTTCCTTCTTCTCGGTGCTGAGAAGGTGTAGGGCGGCGTAAACCACCCCTTCTACGGCGGGGCCCAAGTCTAGCCCAATGAGGGCAGCCGCCGCCTGCTCGAATTGCTCGAGCGTGATCTGCATCCTGTAACAATCCCACACATCAGTATCCATAATCTTTTTCTCGGGTATCGAAGGTGGGCGTCTGTTCGGCTGCCCAGGGCCTTCGTCGCCGCGGTTGAAGGTGTGGTCCTTGGCGTCGGTCTCCCAGGTCCTTCGTTCGCAGGGCCACATGCATCCTTTTCCTGGCAATGGGAGAGGAGATACGTGGATTCTGTCGATGCGGTATAGTGTGTGTGGTTAGTGTATTCCTGCGAGGTCTTCCTCGTAGGCGCTTCACCGTATTAGTTGAGGGGGTGGTTATTGGGATCTTATCGAAGGGATCGGAATGGGCGTGACGAGGTGGGCTCGAAGTTGTCGCGTTATCATTCCGGAGTGTGTTATCCGTAGTGTCGGCGCGCCCGTTTCCGCGTATCGTCACATCGCTCGCAGTAGGCGGGACGCTTGACGCCTTGGTTCCCTCGGTGGTAGAGATATCGTCGTCATCTCGTCGTCGGGTTCCATCTTCCGGTAAGTCGTCCTCCTGTCCATTGTAGGGCTTGAGGTGCTTGGCGTAGACCAATTCCGTGACCTTTTCCTGCTGGTTGGCAAGGCGGTACGAGTTGACTCCGAGTACTTTCGTGACGATAAAAAGACCTATGAACCTTGGCGCTAACTTCGCGGAAATACCCTGCGTCGCACTGGACAGTATGCGATTCTTCTTCCATACCCAGTCCCCTTCCGTAAACCCGGGGGTCTTGTGCTTGGCGTTATAATATCTCGCCTGCCTCAGAGACTCGTCCGAAGCGCTTTCGCGAGCTAGCTGAATAACGAAACGGTTATTCTGCATATGCTCGTTCCATTGTCCGATTTGGAGCAAACTTTCCTCTCGAGCTACAAGCTCGTCCATTCGTCTCCGAAGGGTGTTCGGCGCTTCCGGTTGTCTGCCATAGTTGAGCATGGCAGGGCTGATTCCCGTGATACTGTGGACAGCAGTATTCAACGCGAACGCAAGTTCAGGTAACGCTCGGTCCCATTCCTTGTGATTCCCTCGCAGGTACGACGTTATCATCGTCTTCAACGTTCTGTTAACCTTTTCCGTAGGGTTAGCCTGTGGGGTAAAAGTCGGGGTAAAGGTCCGTTTTATCCCTTGGTCTCTCAGGTACCCGTCTACCAGCTGGTTTCGGAACTCGGTGCCATTATCGGACAGGAAGATCTAAGGCGCACCGAATCGCAGGATTACTCGTACCCGGAGTTCCTTCACGATCGTCTTGCCGTTGGCACTACATATAGGTACGCACTCGACCCATCGTGTGAATAAATCGATAAATACCAACACGTATTCATACCCTCGAGGGCTCCTCGGAAAGGGTCCGGCGATGTCGCCCGCTATCACGTGCCAAGGCGTGGACAACATCCGACCCTGCATAAGCCCGCGCGGCAGTCGTTGTTCGACCTTACACTACTGACAAACCTGACACTTTTGGACGTAACGCTTGACGTCCGCGTACATCCCTGGCCAATAGTAGGACTGCGCAACGCGGGCGAAGGTCTTCTCGCGTCCCAAATGTCCCGCAGTCTGAAGGTCGTGGCTGTCAAACAGGACCGCCTTGCGGTCTTCCGGTGGCACGACGAGCTTCCATGCGTCCTCGTACCCATCTTCGCCTTGGTAGTCACAGCTCGGCTTTTAATCTTCCCAACTACTTTGCAGTCCGGGTTGTCTTCAGGGTGGTCCTCTACGCGCCGGAACTGTTCCGTGTACCAAGCGTCGTCCCCCGACTTCGGTTGGTCCATTGTGCCAACCCCAGCCTTTGTGGGCTTAAAAGCGCGTGATAACGCGTCGGGCAACACGTTGTCGATACTCGATCTCGAAAGTATGGCCTTGCAGTTGTAAGGCCCATCGGGCTAGACGTCCAATCGGGTTCTTCAAATTGTACAGCCATTTCAGACTGTTATGGTCCATTACCACCTTGAATCGGTATGCCTCTATGTATGGGCGAAACTTCTGTATGGCCCATACGTCCGCCAAGCACTCACGCTCCGTGGCAGAGTAATTTTGCTTCGCTGGGTTAAGGACTTTGCTAGCGTACTCGATGATCCGGTTTCCGTCTTCTACTCTTTAAATTAGGACGGCACCGATTCTCGTAGCGCTAGCATCTGTCTCTAGCACGTACTGTCCGTCGGGTTCCGGTAACCCGAGGCATGGTGCGGATATCATGAGTGCCTTAAGTTCAGCGAAGGCTTGTTCTTGGTCCGATCCCCACACATATTCGCTCTTTTCCCCGTCAATTTCGTTAACTGTTGAGCATGTGTGGCGAAGTCATTCAAGAATCGGCGGTACCATGAAGCAACCCCCAGGAAGGTGTGCAGCTGTCACACGTTTTCTGGTCGTGGGTACTCCATGATAGAGCGTACCTTTTCAGGGTTGGGCCTGATACCCTCGCGGATAATCAACAAACCCAGGTATTTGGCCTCAGGCTTGCAAAACGGTCTTCTCTCGATTAATCGAGAGGCCAGCTCTACACTACCTATCCAACACGGTTTTAAGATGTTGTAGGTGATCTTCAAATTTGGACGATACTACGATGATATCGTACAAATAGGCGAAGGCGAAATCGCCAAGCTCGGGTCCGATCACGCTATCTATCAACTGTTGGAAGGTGGCGCCGGCGTACGTGAGACCGAATGGCATTCGCACGAACTGGAAATGTTCCAGTCCGGACACGGTAAAGGCAGTGATAGGTCGAGATTCGGTCTTGAGTGGTATTTGATGATACGCGCTACTGAGGTCGAGTGTGGAGATATAACGCGCGTTTCGTAAGCGCCTCAATATATCTTGCATAAACGGTAGGGAGTACGCATTTGGCTCGGTGACCTTGTTGACCTTCCTGAAGTCTATACAAAATCGATACGAGCCATCCTTCTTGCGTATCATAACCACTGGGCTCGACCAGCCACTGTCCGTTGGCTCGATCACCCCTTGGTCTAACATCTCCCTTACCAGTCTATGCATTTCTTGCTCGACCTTGTGTGATACCGGATAGTAGCGCTGTTTGATCGGTTTCGTATCACCGACCCAAATCTCGTGTTCAATGCCTGCCGCACATCCCAAGCCCACGGGGGCCTGCGATAAGACCTCGCCGATGGTCCTCTGCAATATCGCCTGTTGAGAGGCCGTCACCTCGGGGAGTCCGATCGTAGCTAATCTCGGACCAGCCTCTAAGCTAGCTACCTCTAGCTTCATCTTGGCTTGTGATTACTTGAACAGCAACGTTATATCATCGGGGTCAAGTACCGCTCTAAACAATCTGACAAAAATCACTCCCAGGATACATTCCTCGACGAGGGTTGGGAGGATAGCTACCCTCGTGGGCATCGTCATCTACCCTACGGTGAACGGCAACCTGGCATGGCCAACGATCGTCAACTTACGACCATCGGGTAGTCCTGCCGTATCCGCGTGGGTGGTATCTAACCTGACGCCTAGTACAGACGCTATCTACAGAGCATTACTACCCAATGCTGTGGTGGAAGCTCCCGGATCATAGAGAGCCCGTATCTGGAAGTCTCCTATTTTCACCGGTAGCTACCAGCGCGTTTCCTGTTCCGAGGAGTATTGGGGAACAGATTCGGCGGCTCCACAGCACTGCTCTTTGCACACCATAGCGCTAGCCACTGTGCTCTCGCGTGGTAAAGTGACGTCACTTGTCGTTCGAACCACCTTGGTTCGCACGATCGGAGTTTCCATAGCGTTACTCTTCGACGGTTTATCTGCCGTTACCCGCACCCCCGAGGGCGTGTGCGATCCATTCGCCACCACCTCGGCCGGTTCAGGGTCTTGGGCTTTACTAACGATACCCCCTGTCTCCGCGTTCACTTTACCGCCACGTTCATCATTGGCGTCACCAGGGGAGTTCTCGCTCTCGTCGCTCAACACGCTCGCTACTATCGGTGCTGACTGTGTTGGCAAAGGCCGCGAGATCTCGTTTACGGGGTATGGTTTAGGGGACGAAGGAGTGGGGTCAACCCCACCTAACCACTCCTTTCCTCGTTTCCCTATTGAATTGGGGACAGTACTTCCTGTTGTACCCTAGTAATCCACACTCAATGCATTTGAGCGGCTTGGAGAAGTCTCTCTCCCGTCTTCGAGGAGCTTCGCTATTCTTAGTTCGGTCCTCTGAGGTTAGGTTTTTCCCGGCGAAGTTATTTTTTATCCCTTCCGATATCTCCTTAAGAGATAGCAGAACTTGGCTCAATATATCGGTGGGTGGAGCCTTCTTCTCGCCATCAACTGCCTCTAGGCTCGGACTAGGTGTCGCCCCTGAGGGCGTCGGCGTGTAGACGACCTGGTGCGTCACCTTCTCGAGCACTTTCTCCATACGGTCCAACCTGTCGCTAACCTCCGGTTTATCACTGGACATCGCTGCCACCTTGCCCTTACGGCCCTTGCTTCCATCGGTGAGAGGGTGGTACGCTAACTCCGGGTACAGAGTTGACTGAGGGTCTGGTACGACCCGTTCTACCCTTCGCTAGTGTAAGCTGTTCTGTCCCGCCGTGGCCAGCGCGTTCAGGATCCGTATGGAGTTCACTTCGGACCTCCGCACTTGACCTTGAATGTCCGGGAAAAGGTTGGCGTGCAACAGGTCCAATTGACAATCAGGCGTCATCTGAGGGTTTAGCCTCTTCATCAGGCCCATCATGTTAGCGATGTAGACATTCACTGGTTCGTCGGGGCCCTGATATTTCGACAAATCCCTCCCACCATCTGTCTAATTTCTTAGGTCGCACTGCGTTCGTCTGTCCTCATGCCCCCCAGCCTCATCCCCGTTTCGTTTATTCTTTTCAAAATCCGCACCTTCGCCACATCCACTACTCTCTCCGAGCAGCCTGGCACCTTTGACTCATTACGGATCTTCTTTCGTATGTCGGTTTTTTAAACGATGAAGTTACCATGCGGAACAGGGAAACGAGAGATTGATTTTAAAAAAAATTATTGAAATTTGTTTTTGGAATTTCTTTTCACCGAAAAGTGGCGACGACTTTTATAATTTTCAGTTTTTTATTATTTATAATTCTTAATTCAACTTAGAAAAATTGATGTACACACATTTACGCACTTTATGAAAAGCGTTTCGCTTCCCAGACTACGACTTAAAGTTTTAATGGGTTCTACAATAATCCTAACTATTTTGATAATTGTAGCTTGTTCGTTAGATTGATAATAATATTTCAGAAATGCGCAATGTATTGTAGATCTAGTCTTCAGCATTGCGATATTTTCTTTATAATTATTATGTGCTGGAAATAATTTCATGACTTAATTTAATGATCATTACTGAAATTCAAATTTCACTTACCTGATTCGAGGCGCCGAGTTGCTGCAAGCCATCGTAGCGACAACATTTTTGTTTACGACCCGCCTACTTGCCAAAACGCGTTTTCTCTACGAGATTTAAAGCTCCTTCTATTATAGGCTCTATTAGAGTCTCACCCATAGTCTTAAATATTCAGATGTGATATGATTCGCACGCGTGAGAAATTTTAGGATGGATTTCCTGTGTGTGACTAGTGTAAATCGTCTCGCACACGCGAATTGAGACTTTGTTCCAAGTGTGATAACACATCAGGAGTGAATTTCCCACATGGAAATTTTCAGCCGAGGGTTGTCAGTATTTATTTATTATTATTTTATTTCTTAATCTTAAAAAACGTATAACCAAGCAAATTGGAAACACACTGTACGCCTCTACCTATTGATCTCAATTTTCTCAAACGCAAAAAAAAAGCAATGATGTAATAGCCGATCACAGCGATTTTCAGCATTAAATGAACATAATTCTTAAGTAAGACAGCGAGTTTGAATTCGACGACCATGAATACTAAATAACTTATTTCGTAAAATAAACACAAAAGCTTTCACGTACATCATTGTTATTAGTATCGGTATTGAACCGTTCTTTTTAATGATACGCGTTCAATCAATGAATACGTATATCAGTCTGTAGACATGGGAGCTCCGTGTTGCACGATTGGGTTGAGCACCGCTTGCAATCAGCGGCGGCGCACGCCGATGGCCCCCCCCCCTCACTGCTCCGCGCTCGCCACCAAGCGTCCGTTCTTCTAAAGCTGTGCGCTAATTGGCCGATCTTTGAAGCTAATTATCTAATTACCTAATTATTTAATCGAAAAACTAAGAACACAATTCTGAATTAATTTTTCGAGACGAATCGAATGGAATTATTAGTTACATATGTTTTTGAATCACCCTGTATATAAATAAGTATAATTTTTCAGGGAAAGTCAGACGATGCCCTAGTTTCTTATGGTGCAAATTGTCCCATAAGCAGAGCTAAAATCTTTCTTGGATAGGATATAATTCGGCCCAAGTTTCTTATAGCGCGAGATGTTCTATAAGTCGAGCTTGAATTATAAGGAAGCAACAGTCTTGCTCAGTTAATTACAATGAGAGAAAGAACTTAGGTATTAACCAAGTTTATTCAGACTCATGCGCTCACCTTGCAAGGCTAGAAGTGAATGCTAGCCTGTGCAAAGGTGGGCGTATTTATACACAGATTTTCCCGCTTATTTTTGCAGGAGAGATGTCATCGAACATTCGAGAGACATTCGTGAATTTTGAGAAATGAGTTTTCTTAATTTACAAGTAAATAACCATTAATAGTAAGCTTTTAACACATGTAAACTTTACAGAATTTGTTATTTGTTAATTTTATACAATATACAATTATCGCAAATAGTGTCATCAAAAGTTATTAATCAATAAAGTTAATTAATGTGATATTACAATATTTACAATAGAAAATTATTAAATTTTTATATAACTTTATAGTTGATTAATTTCGGAAGTATTTTCTAAAAATAAATATTTAAATTAGTTAATAATATTTGAATTATAACTAATTTTTTATATTTGTAACGGTTTTTTCTAATCTTATAATGCAATTATTAGATTAATTATCTAAGATTCCTAAATCATAAAGTTATCATTATTAAGTATAAAATTAATACTTTCGTTTTATATACAGCTTATTGTTTAAATAAATTATTAATTGTTTATTTACTATGTAACAGGCTGCCGTTTAGTCGATAACCTCTAGAAAGTGCCTTTATTACGACTAGACGAAGCCTTGTTATCTCTGTGCTCAAAGCACAGCAACCTACCTTGCCTCGGAGTGCGCCTGCGCAGAGTAGTAGTATAGCAATGTATGTTCCAGCACACCTGCGGGGGGTCTCCGGTGTGTTGGAACATACGTATGTTCCAGCACACCTGCGGGGGGTCCGTAACCCTTTGACCCCACCGGGCTTAACCCTTTGGACCCCCTGGCTATGTTAATAATAATTATTATTGTTAACAATTATTATTAACAATATTCGTGGGGGGGTCCCTTGGTTTAACCCTTTGATTCACTGGCCTCTATCCCTTCTATGTTAATTATTATTATTATTATTAATGTTAATAATTGTTTATAATTTTTGAGGAAAGTTTCTAGGGCTCCTAGTCCCTAGGGCTCCTAGTCCCTAGGGACCCTATACCTAGTGCTTTTAGTCTAATTAAATTTAAATGTTTTTTTAAAGTTATAAATATATATATATATTATTAATAATTTACTTGCTACATTGAGAATGAAACGAATATAGAAAATAGCGACGATTTTTTTTTGAAAAAAATGAAAAGACAGACCGGAGAATCGAACCGGAGTCCTCTGGGTTGGCAGGCTAGCGTTCTACCACTAGAGCCAATGCCACATGTACCTTAGAGGATGCATATTGTGTATATTAGCTACACACGCATACATTTGGTATAGGGCCCGAGCGTGCGAAGGAGGAGGAGGGGAGCGCATGCTGTCTATAGTTCTGGCCTGATGGGGGTGCGCTACTATAGCAGTATTAAATGTATGCTCTCTCTCTCTAGCTCTGACTCAGCGTGGTCCACAGTGCGAGGAGGAGGGGAGCGTATGCTGTCTATAGTTCTGACCTGACGGGGATGCGCTACTATAGTAGTAGTAAACGTGCGCTCTCTCTCTTTCTCGGTCTGTCTCTCTCTCTCCTACGCTCTAGCTAAGCGTGGACCATGATGTGCGGAGGGGAGCGTATGCTGTCTATAGTCAACACGTGCTCTCTCCACGAAGGGAACTGTTTTCGTGAGAATGCTAGAGACTACGAATGCAGTCGCTCGACTGACACCTCCTTGAGATGTTCCTCCTAAACATCTCTGCTAGGAGAGAACCTTATTCTCATCCATTCACCCTTTCTTACAATCGTTATGATTATTTTACTATTTAAATAAGCACACATTTATTATTTATTTAATATTTATTATTTTTAATTATACATTGAATAGAGTACACTTTGTCTATAATCTTTATGTTCAGTGTCTGACATAGCTATTTTTAAATATTCAGTTGAATTTTTATATGAATTATAGTCATCTGTAAATCTTTCGACTGTGTCGATCCCTTTTGATTTTGCTTGTTTTTGTCTTTCCATCATCCAATCGTGTATCTTTTGTGTATTTACTGCAGCACATACTATATTCTCGCCATTCTGACTATGATATATACATGATGGTTTAAATTTAAGACTTAAATCTTCCAATCGCGGACATCTCATTTCAGTTTCGATATCTAAAATATTTCTGTAATTAAAAAAAAAAACTAATTAAATTCGAATTTGGAATTTTGTACTATTGTATATTATTTGAACCTACTTTTCAGGAATAATTTTTTTAAGCCATTGCTTCTTTTGTAATCCTTTCACATAAATATTTCTACAATTATGTAAATGACTACGTATAGTACAATTTAAAAAATTATATGGTAAAATACCATTTCTCCATAATATACCTATAAAATTGATTTTATTAAATATTTCAAATAAAATCAATGTTAATTAACGATAATTAAAATAAATACCATGATGATGTAATTCCAACCACTTATTAACACTTTGATATTCAATAGACAGTTTGAGCCAATGATATGGAGGTTTAAAAAGTAGTACTGTAGGTGAAGTATTAGAACATACTGGTAAATAGGCAAACTCCTTACAAATAAAAGTATTATTGAGACTCTGAAAGCCTTGAATATCTAAAATATAGTCCATCATTCTCTATGATATGTGAGCTGAATCGTATCTCAAAGCAATAATGACTATATTTTTATTCTGAAGATCTATATATAAACCCTTTAATACTAAATTAATAAGTTAGATGGTGCTACAGTCGGTTCACCCCCACTCTTTCGTTTGAGCTAACCCTTCCATATACTGCCTACAGCGCCCACACTTTGTAGGCAGCGCCCTCAGTTTGTTGACAGCGCCCTCACTTAACCTTTAAAAGCAGCTTTGGCCTAGCAAAAGAGCGCAGTCTCTCGAGACAGCCTGCGAGCTAAGCTTGCCTTACCTTACGCCATTTGCAAGTAGTTCCTCAGTAGTTAGTTGAATCCTTATTGATTTGTTAAACAAATCAATATTCATTACCAACTGAGAACAAGTTCATTTTAGAGCTGTTCACTACCTTTTCCATCCTTTCATCATAATAATCCTTTATACAACTATAGACAAGTGACTGTACAAGACAATAAAACTAGATAACTAACAACATGACTTCTATCGCCTATTTTGAAGAAACAATTAAAAATTTATGGAAAGCTTATAACCATTTGAACGATTTAGATATATACGATTGTATTAGATGGAGAAATCTAACAGTTAATGCTATAATTTCAATTAATGAATTTATGAAACGATCTGATTTAAGTAGAGCAATTCGACAAAGGTGTCAAACTTGTGCTTGTCATTTGAATTCTATTGAAGTCAATTTAAGTAAAACTATAAAAGTTGGTGGAAGTATACAACCATTAAGAGCTATTCAGGATGAAATTCTAGGAGATGGAGTTGTTTGGAGACCAATTCATTCAGCCTTTGAAAATCGAATTAGTACAGTCTGTATAGTTAATCAACATCATTTAGATATAAAAACATTTCTAGTTGCCGCAAATCAACTATTACAAATTAAAATACCTCAATTTCTTGCTATCCATAATAACTTAAAAATAAATACAGAAATGGCATCACAATTTATCATAAAGAAAAATCAAGAAGAAGATATTCAAATCAAGTATTTCAATACAGAAAATGTTTGCATTTATAAGACTACTGATCTTGATAGATGGTTTCAAAATAACGTTAAAGATATTATACTTAAACAAATCGAAGAATTTCAAGAAAGAGACTCAGGCTGGTCGTTAAAAACTATTGTCGGTCTCACTATTAATATAAATAAGTATAATCCACTTAAACCATGCTCGTATATACCATTACCGTCAACATAGATAATAAAAGAGCCTGTGTTAATGTAAAAAATGAAGACAATGAATGTTTTAAATGGGCTATACAAACAGAGTAATTAAGTACAAGCCCTATGAGAATGAACTGAATTTTGATGGTATAAGCTTCCCTGTAAAAATAAAAAGTATTCCTAAATTTGAAAAGTTGAATAATATAAGTGTAAATTTATATATACTAAAAGAATATGGATCGAAATATGAAGTCTCACCGTGCTATATAACGAAATTAAAACAAACTAAACATGTGAACTTACTCTTAATACAAAACGAATATATTGATGAAAATGAGACTAATAGACCACAAATATCAATAGATGATGAAAAATTCAAATTAGAAACTCACTACGTATGGATTAAAACTTTATCTGCTCTCCTTCGTAGACAAGTTACTCAACATACTGAAAAAATTTATCTTTGCGAACGTTGCCTTCATTATTTTACTAACAAGGAAAATTTGAAATCTCATGAAGTTGACTGTTCCAAAATAAATAAGTGTCGGATTAATTTACCTGACGATGCTACTTTAGAATTTAAAAATTTTAAACATAAAGAGGAAGTTCCATTTATTATATACGCGGATTTTGAATGTCTGTTAAAACCTATAGAAGATCCTAATAGAAATCTCAATGTTAAGAGACATAGTTTCCAAGAACATGAAGCCTATAGCATTGGATTATATATAAAATGCCGTTATGATGATAGTAAGTCGATATATAAGTCATATAGAAAAAAATTAAATGAAGACGAATCACCAGCATCATGGTTTATAAAGCAATTGAAGTCCCTAGTGATTGAGTTAGAAAAGATATATAATAATGCAATAAAAATGGATTTATCATTTATTAATGAACGGACATTCCAAACGGCAAGAAGATGTCATATTTGCAACCAATATTTTCAAGATAACCAAAAACGAGTTCGTGATCATTGTCATTTAACAGGAAAATTTAGAGGTGCAGCTCACAATCATTGCAATTTGAATTATAAAAATGCTGCTTTCATACCAGTCGTATTTCATAACTTTACAGGCTATGACTCACATTTTATTATAACAGAAATTGCTACTAACTCAGAATTTGAAGGAAAGATCTCTGTTCTCGCTGAAAACAAGGAGCGATACATATCCTTCACAAAAGAAGTTGCAAACAGTCGAATTAGCTTTCGTTTCATTGATTCCTTTCGATTTATGCCTACATCTCTAGATAAATTAGCATATTATTTACCTCAGCTAGATATTGTACAGAGAGAATTTCAGAAAGATAATTATACTTTAGAAGAGATTAATTTACTCAAAAGAAAAGGAGTTTTCCCATATGAATACATAGAAAATTTAAATAGACTAACTGAGACAGAGTTACCATCTATTGAAAAATTTCATAGTCAATTGACAGATAGTGATATTCCTACTGAAGAATATAAGCATGCTCAAAACGTATGGAATATTTTCGGTAGTATTTGGAAGAAAATAGATTTAGGAATGTATTCTGATCTCTATCTGAAAACTGATGTACTTTTACTAGCTGATATTTTTGAGAATTTTCGATCAACCTGTAAGAATGCATATGATCTCGATCCTGCTCATTATTACACTACTCCTGGATTAACATGGGACGCGATGTTAAAATATACAAATATGAAGCTTGAACTATTAACAGATATAGATATGGTTTTATTCATTCAAAAAGGTATTCGTGGAGGTATTAGTCAATGCTGCAATAGATTTTCAAAAGCAAACAATAAATATATGGGTGAAGAATTCAATAAGGATGAGCCAAACAAATTTTTAATGTATTATGACGTAAACAACCTTTATGGTTGGGCTATGACTCAATCACTACCATTTGAGGGCTTCAAATGGGTTTCAAATGTGGATATGTCAAATTTTTTCAATATCTCTGATGATAGCGACGTAGGCTATATTTTAGAAGTAGATCTAGAGTATCCACAAGAGCTGCATGATGAACATAAAGACCTACCTCTTTGTCTTGAACATACTAAACCACCCGGATCAAAACAGAAAAAACTTTTGACAACGCTTTATGATAAAGAACGATACGTTATTCATTATAGAGCGTTAAAACAAGCTCTCAAATATGAACTAAAACTAAAAAAGATATATAGAGCGCTAGAATTCAAACAAAAACACTGGCTAAAACCATATGTTGATTTAAATACTGAGGAAAGAAAGCAAGCTAAAAATGAGTTTGAAAAATTATTTTACAAGCTTATGATTAATGCAGTATATGGAAAAACAATGGAAGACGAAAGAAAACGAAAAGATGTCAAACTGATCAATCAATGGGGTGGTAGATATGGCGCTGAAGCTCGAATTGCCCAACCAAATTTCCATAGTAGTTCCATCTTTCATGAAAATTTAGCTGCTATTCAATTATCGCTGACAACTATCAGTATTAAAAAACCTATATACATCGGTCTATGTGTATTAGATCTTTCAAAAACATTAGTCTAAGACTTTCATTATGGTTACATGAAGCAACGTATTGGTGAAAAATGTAAATTACTTTATACTGATACTGACAGCCTCATTTATGAAATTCAAGATGTCGATATGTATGAGATCATGAAAGTAGACATTGATAAATTTGACACATCGGACTATCCTGCTGATAATCAGTTTGAAATGCCTCTAGCTAACAAAAAAGTTCTTGGTGTTAAGAAGGATGAGTGCAATGCTGCTATTATGAGGGAGTACATTGGGTTACGAAGTAAACTATACAGTATTGAAATAATAAATAAGGATCCCTTGAAAAAGGCAAAAGGAGTGAAAAAACATACAGTAAAAAATACAATAACTCATTCAGATTATCGAAGGTGTTTAAACGAAATGGAAATTATTAAACGTACTCAATGTAATATTCGATCTAAATTACATCAAGTATTAACAGAGAGAGAGGAAAAGACAGCACTAAGCCCTCATGATGATAAACGATGTATTTTTTATAATAATCCGGACACACTTCCATGGGGGCATTATAAAACTCTCGAAATTGCTGAAATGAAAGAAAGAGTTGAACAGCTACGAAGAAAGAGGTATAGAGAAGAAGACGAAGTGATAGAACAAAATAGTAATATGAAAAGATTCAGATTTGAAGAAAATAATTCTAGAGGGCAGCACTAGCGAAAGAATTCTACTCCTTCGACAGTTACTAGATGGCGCTGATGACTAGTAATGGAGAGGGAGAAACAATGGATATCCGAGTCTACAGAGTGGGAGAATGGTTTTAGATGAAGAATCATGAGAGAGGGGAGACTGAAAGAGAGGGAAGCGGCGACGGCGGCTTGAGCTTTAAGAGTGGGGATGCCACTTATAAAACTAAGAGCTCACTCTTGTTCCAAACAGTTGCTCAGCTCTCACTCAAGCAACAGTCTTACCTCTAATACGTCTTCCACTAACTATTGAAACAAGTAAGATGTTTAAATAATTTTAGTTTATTAATACCTTAGTAATAAATAAATAAATAATTCTTTGATTTTTTATTTTACAGAATGGATTTCTCAGCAATAAATAAAATTTCGAAGACGACTTTCCTTCCTCGGAAGGCGATGTCCCAATTAACATCAAACACGTTATACAAAGTAACAAAAGTTAGATCATTAACAACGAAATATGGATTTAGCGTTGTTATTACAGTTGACGACGAATTTGATGTGTTCCTGCCTAAAAGGGTTAACATTGTACTCGAAAAAGATGAAGAAATGTTGAACAACCTACATCAGACTAGTGAGAAGGATGAATTATTTATTTACCATATTGTCGGTTCAAACTTCGAATTTAAACATAATTGTATTTTCAACGAATAGTAATTAAATGTATTATAATACTAATGTAAATAGCTACACTATGAATAATAAAAAAAATATATCTAATTAAATAGTCTTTTTTCCTTTATTTAACTATCCTCTTATTTCCTTTTGTGGAGAGGTAAAAAAAAAGTTCTTAATGTAGCCCTTTCCATTGAATTTCATTTCAATGTAAAGGTGACTCATGAGCGTTGATTCGAAAGGAAGTACCTCACAGGTGAGAGCGAAGGTTGGGGCTCTCACTATTCCTATAATTAACCTTAAGTTCCGATAGAGGGCAGTCATTCGAGTTCTAATATATTTATAAGAAGAATGCATAGTTTGCTTTACCATCATTCAGTGAGAAGAAATAGCTATAGCAAGACTATCCTCTTGTGGTTCATCATGGCGCCTATTAGAAGAAACAAGAAGAGCATTCGCGCTTCGAAGTATGTATGGTTTTCAGATAATATTCAAATTCATCATCTTCCTATTGAAGACAAAGACTCGAGAAAAGGAGTGTGGGAGCAGCTTGTACGAGATCGAGAACGCTTCCAACGTCGTATTATGCAACTAAGTAGTATAATATCGCGAGCACTATTTAAAAAACGTATAATAATGATGAATCATATTCTTGAACCTATACTAAAAAATCATTGTATAATATATACACTTAACAAACTAAAAATCTAAGTGGAGGTGGAAGAAGCAGCAAGTGGAGGTGGAAGAAGTAGCAAGTGGAGAGAGGTGGCCGTGCCGGCTAGAAAAAAGTGTAGGTGGGGAAAAGGTCTTAAGAGAGAGAGAAGAGCTCGGAAAACGTCATTCTGTTAGAAGAATCATTACTAGTAGTATCCACTTCCTTCTCCACTATTCTCAAGTCTTCGATAGCAAGATGGACTTAGAAATGTTAAATAAAATAGCTATGAAGCCCTTTGATCCACTACCGGAGAAAAATCATTATGAACTTGAAGAAAATCGTTGTTATTTAGTAACAAACTTTAAGGAAGAAGATAACAATCGAATCATTCTCGAGCTCGATTGTGAATTCCAACTTATTTTACCAGATCGAATTTCAAGAGCCATCATGAAACATTATGATCTTTATATATTACTTTCAGATCATGTACAAAAATATTGTTTACAGATTGAACATCATAGCGCTGGTAGATTTCAATTTATTATTTAATGTAACAACAATGTATCTTTATTTCAATAAAGTATGTACAATAAATTTATTATAAAATATATTGTGGAGAGGTAAATGAGTCACAGGTGTTTCTACTAAAGCAGGTTTCGACTTGTTCTAATGGACTCACAAGTGATGATGTTCAAATGGAAGTACCTCACAGGTGAGAGCGAAGGTTGGGGCTCTTACCATTAAAATAAAACAAAAATTATTTATTATTATTGTGATATTTATTTGAATAAAATTTACTTTACATAAACGTCTTTATTCTTTCATATGTATAAAGTCTTATCTATCCATGAATTGTGTGAATTGTCGAATCCCAACCATTTAACGTATACTTGATTACCACGTTTCCTTAAAACTTTTTCAATGAGATATACATCAGGATACATAGCTTTCTGTAGTTCTTGCACGTAAAAACCTCCAACAATCGGATTGCCTTTATAATCTCTTAAATGATAAGTGATAGGCTTTGTCTTTGCAACTCGTTGAATAGTAGAAATCTCAGTAGACCAGTTAGGAGTGTATCCTTTTTCGAAAACGTGTTTAGACTTGCTCACACGTACTTTATCGCCTACTTGAAATTTAGGGCTCTTAACGAAAAGACGTCGGTCGTAAGAGAATCGTCTCAACACCTGCATTTCATTCTCTTTAGTTACGTCTTTTGGCTTCATATCTATAGTACGATGTTTTCGATTATTGTAAGATTTCAATAAATCAGCTAGAATGTTGATCCATTTGTAATTTCCTTGAAGACTGAATTTTTTCCACATGACATTTTTTAGCGTGCGATTGAAACGTTCACAAATAGTTGCCTTAAGATTGCTATAAGTAGAATAAAGGTTTATTTTATATTTTTTCATTAAACTTTGAAAATTTGTATTGTAGAACTCTTTGCCTCTATCCACTTGAAGATTTTTAGGAATGCGTCCCTTTTTTAATACAGACTCCATTGCGTTAGTGACATCTGTAGCAGTTTTCTGTTTTACTGGAACTCCCCAAGCATATTTAGAGAACGTATCTATAATAGTTAATAGATAGCGAAAACCTTTATTCTCTCTAGAATAGTTTTGCATCTCAACAAGATCAGCTTGCCACGTCTCATCTATTCCGCGTATATCGACTTTTCGACGAGGATAGTTTCGACGTGCTGGTTTGTGTAACTCATCCACCACTCTTTGATGTTTCATTTTAAAGTTTTTTTTTTAAAATTCCAAACGGTCCAATTTTTGTAAAAATGTCTAACGGTCCAATAGTTTTTTCTATCACTTTCTCTTTCTGTTTCTCTTTATGATTACTAATATTATCTTTTTCTAACTTAGCAATAATTACTTGATGCTTTACCAATTCTAATCTTATTGTATCCAATGATTTTGAGAGATCATTTATCATACTCGTAAGCGTAGTAACGTTAGCTATAATAGTTTTTTGCAACGTTCGTAAGTTTACAGCATCGTTACTCTCCTGAGGATCGGCTATATAACAAATTCTTTTGTCATTCGCGTCGTATTGTCCGTCTTTAGTGATATTATACCCTATACCAGGAGGACCTTGATTACCCTCCTTTTTTTTCAATGTACGTCCAAACACATCAACACTCATTTTATTACTAAGGAATATTTAGAATTGTCTTAATATATATAGCCAGCTTCACGTAATTCTTCAATGATTGAATGAATTTCATTAATATGACTAGGATTACCAGCGGTTTGTTCGGTGATAAGCAATCTCAATCGATCAACGAGCTCGTTTGGATCATCCCAATATACATAATCAAATAATGTTCCTTTTCTTGCTATTTTATAGTTAGGAAAAAGACCTCTTCCATCAATAGTCAATTTTCGCTTCTGAGCACTACCACTTAAAGATAAATTTGGACCAATATACTTTTTGAATTTATTTACATGCTTATTGCGATATTCTCCATTTGTTTCATATCTCTTATGATGAGCGTTAGTGATTTCAAGAATTTTTATATAATTTTCAATATCTGATGAACTGATTAATTTAGAATTAGGTTCTTTACGAAAGAGAAGTTCCATTAATCCAGATGTCTTGCTGAATGCTTTATCATTCACAGTCACATTATCGTTTTGGAAAGAAATTGGAGAATTGCCTATGACATATGTATTTTCATGCAAGCGAACGCCAAATGTCTTGTCTAAATTACTTTTCTGTTGCGGTTCATGCAATAGTCGAATATAGTTTCCTACAATCGAGTCATCCAATAGCTGTTTTTGTTGTTTTGAACTAACATTGTCTAAATTTATTGCGGTTCTATCAAGTGTTGATTCACTAGTCTTACTAAATTCATCTTCATCACCATCATCAGTAATAGACATAGCGGATTCAAATGTAGAATCAAGCGGATGTAATGTTGAATTTAAGTCATTAACAGTACTATTGAAATATCGAGATTTATAGGGAGTGTCAGCTGTTGTTTTTGACTTGAAAACTTTATCGAACGTAATTTTCTTCTCCTTGTTCGTTTCCTGTTCAGTATTATCGTTAGTTTTATCAATAGCTACCTCCACAAGTTTCTTCAATGGATCAACCATAGGTTTAAAAGTTTCATTCAATGTATTTTCTAAATCAGCTTTGTCACGTTTTATTAGTTGATACTTACGTCTGATGGCATCACGAGCCTCAGATAATTGCTCGAGCATCTTCTTTTCTTTTTCAAAATTAGCCATGTTGACGCTTGCAGTTTCTAAAGTTAAATAATCTTCATTCGTTCACTCCGTTATATTTATAGCAAAAGAATCGAATCCTTTTCTATACCGTCCATGATTGATTGGTCTATCTCTATCAATAACTATAAATCCATGATTATCGTCTCTCCAACATTTTGAACAAATTACTTTAAACTTCTCAAAAGTCATATCTGAGTTAACATGATCATTATAAATATGTTTAATATTCACGTCATCTTGTCGAAACAAAACTAGTAAATTCACATTATCTCGAATGAGATGCTTCGGTATGCGAGCGTATGATTGACAGAGATAGAAACTATCTACCTTTTTATGTCTTCCCATACAGAAGAATGCTCTCACGTTGTCCTGCTTTTCAGTGGCTATATCGTCAAAAATCATGATGGAATTTGGATTAGCTTTATTCGGTGAAACAACTGCCTCATGCTCGCTGAAGGCATAATACTGTATACCATCAATCGGTTCCAATAAATCTTTTAAAAACTTATACTTTGGTTGATTGAGAGACTTTGAATAAACATAAATGTTTTCAAATCTAAGTCCATTAGGATGTGTGATTAGTGTTAGCAAACAGTTAGTTTTCCCACAGTTACTAGGACCACAGAAAACTGCTCGTATAC